>NC_054536.1:54981969-55281969 GCF_017654505.1 Polyodon spathula | reverse complement strand
GCTTTCATGAGGCCATATCATGTGTGTCATTTTGAAAGCAGCTGTTCAAGTCGCAAAGTTGACAATCTAGTAAAATAGGATTCCACATTGCTCTCAAATCTTCTTAGAGTGCTCCCTGGTTGACTTTACCGAAGATAAAGTAACAAAGGAATCATCCAGTCGATTTGGTAATTTAGTCTTCTGACATTTATTTTCACATGTTGCCATTTCCACTGCTGAAGTAGATGAACAAGTAAAGAATAATTTGCAGATTTGGCGGAAGATGATATGCAAGTTGGTTTTGTGGCTTCATTATCTGTCCATTGTCTTTAAAAAAAAAAAAATACTCATTTGTTTTGGTATGTTGACCGTCACACTACTAGTAATTTACTTGAAAAACTGCGTATTTAAAATAAATCCATGCCAACAGCCTCACAAGCTGTCAGTCAAAAGTGCCTTGCACATCTAAAGCCTGCAACATTTTCTGTATAGTCTATTTGTCCTAAACTTAAGCTCCCGCCTTTGGGGTGCACAGTTTGAAAAAAAAAAAAAAAACAATTACAGGTACTTAAACTTGGAATTCACATATACCACAGATTTGGGTGGGCCACTGCCCACCCAGGCCCACTCGTGGCTATGCCTGTTTTCAATTGCTTTTTTTTATTCATTACAGTACTTCTTTCTTTACCTGTGCTTGAGCCAGACAGAACCTCCACTATTTCTCCAGCCTTAATAATTTATGTCACTGTCAGAAGGATAGGTTTGTAGTGATGTCAGGCAAGTACTACGGGGTGAGAAGCAAATACGCTTGTTTGTTTATTAAATAAATGAATTAAACAAAACAAAACACTCAAAACAAAAGGCACAATGGCCAAAACAGACAACAGAAAACAGTACACACACTGAATAAACTCAAGTATCGTGCTGGTTTTAAATCAGCACAAGTAGCAACTGCTAGATTTTAAAGATCTCTGTTGCTTACGTTCGACTCTGAACAACCCCACCCTGGTCAGCAAAAGCTGCTGGTGTTTATATTGTGGTCGAGGGATTAACTGGCTACCAATTTTCTAGTTTCTCCATCGACCACACTCTGCACAGGCTTTCTCATACGCGTGGTCGACTGCCAGTTTGTCAATAATCACTCCCTGCCGACCATGCATTCTCACCATTTTAGCTGGATGTAGAATTTTAACCACTCATGCTGTAAAACAATAATAACAATAATCTAATAACACTTTTTTGCTGTGTTCACTAAAACACTTTTGAAAAATAAAGTTTTTGCCTGCCATTCTGCAATGCAGTGTTACCTATCTGGATGCATGCAATCTGTTTTCTATGCTGGATGCAGTGATGTTGCAAACCCAGTCGTTTGTGGTGTCCCCCAAGGATTTGTTCTTGGGCCCCTTCTCTTCAATATCTACATGCTTCCCTTGGATCATATCATCCGCCAACACAGCCTCATATTTCATTCCTATGCTGACGACATCCAGTTCTAATTAAAACGACCCTGGAAGCCCCTCTGCCATGGTCCGGCTCTCGGCTTGCATTCAAGACATCGAGGCCTGGATGTCTGCCAATTTTCTTCAGCTGAACACTAGAAAATCAGAACTAGCAGGATCTAAAACTCAAGTTAAGAATCTCAATATAGCTGCCCTGAACCTCGGAAACTGACTGCTGCTGCCTTCCCCCACAGTACGAAGCCTTGGTGTACTTCTTGACAGCAACCTCTTCCTTCTACCATTTTCGAAACATCTCCAAAGTCCATCCGTCCCTCTCGGATGCGGAGATACTTTGTCTCCTCTCGACTCGACTACTGTAACTCTCTATATGGTGGTCTGCCGGACGCACCTTAAACCAACTGCACCTAATTCAGAATGCCGCTGCCAGGATCCTTACCAGATGTTAAAAACATGATGACATTACCCCCTGTCTTGCCTAGCTGCACTGGCTACCTGTAAAGTTCAGGATTTTTTTCAGAACTCTCCTGCTCCCAAAATAACTTCTAAAGTTTATATGATTTTATCACATAGGGTTACATCCTCTTTTTTGCCCCTGAAACCACTTTGGGAAGCTGATCTCAATCACCCTATTGAGGATATACGTTGGACAAGAATTTGTGAGAAAATTCACTCTCCATCAATATCCAACAATGTCAGAGAACTTAACTATAAATTAATTTTGAAAACTTATCTCACTCCAGTTTGACAGCCGAACATTCCCCAGTATGCAGCAGATGCAATTCTGCATTAGGCACCTATATGCATATCTTTTGGCACTGTGACAAAATTAAAACATTCTGGCGTTCTATTCATTTGGCTATGCAGGATATTCTAAATTTTAATTTTGACATCATTTTTGTACCTTCTGGGTATAGAGTCAAATTTAATACTTGAACCTAATCGTGAAAAACCTTTTGACATGCTAGCATTTTTAGCAAAAAAGTCCAATCTTTTACTGTGGAACAGATACAGCTCCCTCTCTTAAACTATGGACTTCTCAGATGTCAAATATTTTACCATCAGAAAAATTATCATATGATCTGCGCAACAGATCTGATACATTTTGTAAATGGTCTCCTTTGTGGGATTATTATGACGGGTGGGTATACTTCAGCCTCTGATAGTTAGAAATGACCTTGACTTCTGAGTATTGTGTGCTTCGCTTTTATTTATGTTTTCCTTTTTACAGTATAGGCTATCACATGGAAAATGTTTATGCTCCTTTGGTCTGTTAGTGAACTGCAGTGTTTTTATGTTTTTCTTTTTTCTTCAGTGCTATTATAATTATTATTATTTATCTATTATTTTACTTTGTCTTTTTTATTATTATTATTTTTATGTCCTTTTGTATTAATAAAATCTAATAAAAATTTGAATTGACAAAAAAAACAATGCCCTTCATCACACAGGTCCCGAGTACCTCCTCAACCTGCTGACCCGCTATGTCCCTGCCCACAAGCTGAGGTCCTCCGACTCTGGCCTGCTTGTTATCCCCAAGCAAATGCACCACACTTGGAGAACGCTCGTTTAGCTTCATGGCTCCAACTCTTTGGAACTCTCTCCCAGCTTTGGTCCGTGATGCTCTCACCATCGCTCGCTTTAAATCAATCCTCAAGACCCATCTGTTCTCTCTTGCTTTCCATGCTCTTTTTAAGCCTTAAATCTTCTATCAGCTGCTGTGTTGCTGATAGTATTTCATGTATTTAATGTATTATGCTTTTTTTTTTTTTTTTTTTTTACTGTATAGCATATAATATGCCTTTCTGTATTCCAAATTGGGAGAAAATCAGGGGGAAATTATAGTTCGACAAGCTAAATTACAAAAATAAAATAAAAAACAGATTTCTGATACTATGGTGCAACTGTAAACTATAGTACTGACATTTTTGTCAACCATGCCTTTCAATCAAGGTCTGTCTACAAGACGTGAGAGGTGGGGGAGCTGACTTTTCTCTGTGGAAAACTTCAGCTTCAGCTATGTATCATGACACCGTGTGACAGACTTCTGTACATCTCTTTCCTTTTCCTTGTCATTCACTTACTGTTCACGGCATTGAATAAATGGAGATACTGTGCTAAGCTATTGCTTCTTCCTTAAAGAAAATTACACTGGGATACCACAGTACATGGCAACAGCAAGGAATTGGTACAGTGGTCGTGATACAGTTGCTCACGGAAACTTTATATGGTGGTGTGGTATTGCAATGGATTACCAGTGCATTGCTTCATACCATTATGATACCATCGAAGCTGTGACAAGCTCTGAAGGGAACAGTGCCCCCTATTGAGCCAATAAATACTACTTCCTGTGACCGCACTTCCTGTGACAAACATTATTAATGGTGGGCAACAATATGAAAATTGTATTGTGATATCAATAATATCGAAGTCTTCCAAAACAAATAAAAATATAATAACACAATTGCAATATGAAACATATATACATACAGACATTAACAGATATTTACATAAGAAAACCAATAACTTACTTTAACTTAGTGGTGCTTTGCTTCACAATATCCATGGAGAAAAACAAGGTCTTGTCATATTGTTTTACTATTCCATCAGCCACCTCAAAACCGAAAAATTTCTATACTTCACTATGCACAGACTTCGGGGCTGTTAATTTTCTAGCCAATCCGGATGCAATTGAATCTTCAGCTGCTGCATATAAATACTGACTTATGAAACCTCTAAAAGTATTAAGTACAGTGTCATGTTAAATTTAGCATTATTTTGTGATGTGTTTTGATGTTTTAAAAGTACATCTCATTTATAATATGGAGAGTTCACACTTTAATAATAATAATAACAATAATAATAATAATAATAATAATAGCATAAATAAACACACAGACAAAATGCAATGAACTGCTGACGCATGCGCACATCTCAAATAATGCCAATAGTATTTAATGCAGCATGGAAACAGCGTTTGGTACTTAAATGCCAATCAATAGAAAGAAATGGTTAAATAATACTTTAGTGTGTGGCATCTCTTTGCCTACAAGACTGGCAATGATTGGTATGTATTGGATTTTTTGTATCTTAATATAAAATAAACTTGATTATACTTTGTTTGTACTTTTAGTAGTATTACCAATAAAAATGTGATTTTTTTTTTTTTTAATCCCACTATATCGCGATATGGATATCAAAATATTGCTATTGGTGCCTGTGATCAGGAGAGGTGCAGTGGTGATGTCACAGAAACAGAAACCAAAACAAAGAATGGAAGGGCAAACTGAGATGCTATATTTTTAAAAATCAGGTATAAATCAGTAAAAACCGAGGTTCAGTTAAAAAAAAAAAAAAAATCCTGTAATTTTTCAGTAAAATTTGGAATAAACTGAAAATGTGGAACACTACTTATGCTGTTCATTTCATATGTTGATGCACGTGTGTCATGACAAGTCAGAAATATTTATTTATTGATTCGTATTGTGTCTGGTGGTCAACTCCATCTTAGAGAACATGTCGGTTAAGAGAACACTTCGCTTGCTTCCCAAGGGGTGTTCACTTAGCCAGAGACTACTGTAGTAATAATATTATTATTAAAGGAGTACAGTATGTACAGTATTTAAACATGCCAGTACTAGTTTAACACATTATTATTAATAATAACACTATTACTAATAATAAACATTACTGCATGAAAAAAATATATATTTTGGATGAATTATTACTTCTAAGATGAGGATTTTTGGTCAGTGCACAATCTGTGAAAAGCAGAGTTTCAGGCTGCTAAACCCCTGTTACTGAAGAGTGTCAGAAGTAAACAGAAAATGATGGGTTTCTCCCCTGGAGACACCAGTGATCTCTGTGGAAACACTTCACTACTGCCTGCGCCTGCAAAATCTAACTCAATCAGACTTAAAAAGGATACAATCATGTTCACGTTCTTGTTTGTCACACTTTATTAACTTTATTTAACACATTAAGACTTTAAAAATGTGTTTTTTGAAGTAAAAGCTTTGGAATAAGACCTGATAACTCTAAAAATAGGGCTCACTGTTACGTAACTACAGGGCATATTGATGTATATTAAACCAGTTGTGACAGGTTGGCGAGTGGATAGAGACCCAGAGACAGACTGCAGTTCAGAAAAAATAATACTTTTTTTATAATTAAGCACAAAATAAAATGGCACAAGGGCCAAAACAAAGATATAAACACAAAAACACAAAGCAAAACTTACAGAAAAGGTTTCCAGCCTGGGCAATGCCTTCACTGGAGCAGAAATTAAAAAAAAAAAAAAAAAAAAACACAAAACAGCAAACCAAAAAACCAGCAAGCACAACCATTAGCTTGCTTCCTCAACTCCCTCCACTCCCTAATGGGAAGCTGAGGCCTCCTTTTATGTCAGGTGGCTGGGTGCTGATTGATCGTTAATTACTCTAATCAAACTCAGCCACCTGAACACAAGCCCAGGCAGGTAGAGGAATTTAACCCCATCGCTGCCAATCTATAAAGGGCAGAGCTCTGCTCTGCCACACACCTCCCCCCATGCACAAAGTACGCAGGCCGCAATCAGCCAACTCCCCTCCCTCCCCCCCAAGAGTCCCATTATGTCCCTTTGGTGGGCTGTTTCGGTGGGTGGTGGCAGGCGGGGTTGATGTCAGAGCCCCCAGGCCTTCTTTGTTTGAGGGGGCCCCGGATCTCCAAGGAAGTAAGGCAACGCTGTCAGGAGACCTGGACCCTCCAGCAGATGAAACACTGAACATAAGAACATAAGAAAGTTTACAAACAACAGGAGGCCATTCGGCCCATCTTGCTCGTTTGGTTGTTAGTAGCTTATTGACCCCAGAATCTCATCAGCAGCTTCTTGAAGGATCCCAGGGTGTCAGCTTCAACAACATTACTGAGGAGTTGATTCCAGACCCTCATAATTCTCTGTGTAAGAAAGTGCCTCCTATTTTCTGTTCTGAATTCCCCTTTGTCTAATCTTCATTTGTGACCCCTGGTCCTTTCTTTTTTCAGGCTGAAAAAGTCCCTTGGGTCGATACTGTCAATACCTTTTAGAATTTTGAATGCTTGAATTAGGTCGCCACATAGTCTTCTTTGTTCAAGGCTGAACCGATTCAACAGCAATATCTTTTTTATAGCGAGGTGACTAGAACTGCACACAATATTCAAGATGAGGTCTTACTAGTGCATTGTACAGTTTTAACATTACTTCCCTTGATTTAAATTCAACACTTTTCACAATGTATCCGAGCATCTTGTTAGCCTTTTTTATAGCTTCCCCACATTGTCTAGATGAAGACATTTCTGAGTCAACAAAAACTCCTAGGTCTTTTTCATAGATTCCTTCTCCAATTTCAGTATCTCCAATATGATATTTATAATGTACATTTTTATTTCCTGCGTGCAGTACCTTACACTTTTCTCTATTAAATGTCATTTGCCATGTGTCTGCCCAGTTCTGAATCTTGTCTAGATCATTTTGAATGACCTTTGCTGCTGCAACAGTGTTTGCCACTCCTCCTATTTTTGTGTCGTCTGCAAATTTAACAAGTTTGCTTACTATACAAGAATCGAAATCATTAATGTAGATTATGAATAACAGAGGACCTAATAATGATCCCTGTGGCACACCACTGGTTACCACACTCCATTCTGAGGTTTTTCCTCTAATCAGTACTTTCTGTTTTCTACATGTTAACCACTCCCTAATCCATGTACATGTGTTTCCTTGAATCCCAACTGCGTTCAGTTTGCGAATTAATCTTTTGTGCGGGACTTTGTCAAAAGCTTTCTGGAAATCTAAATAAACCATATCATCTGCTTTGCAATTATCCATTATCGATGCTGCATCCTCAAAAAAATCAAGCAAGTTAGTTAGACACGATCTCCCTTTCCTAAAACCATGTTGACTGTCTCCCAGGACCCTGTTACCATATAGGTAATTTTCCATTTTGGATCTTATTATAGTTTCCATAAGTTTGCATATAATAGAAGTCAGGCTTACTGGTCTGTAGTTACCTGGTTCAGTTTTGTTTCCCTTTTTGTGGATCGGTATTACGTTTGCAATTTTCCAGTCTGTCGGTACCACCCCTGTGTCAAGAGACTGCTGCATGATCTTGGTTAGTGGTTTGTAAATTACTTATTTTATTTCGTTGAGTACTACTGGGAGGATCTCATCTGGCCCAGGGGATTTGTTTATTTTAAGAGCTCCTAGTCCCTTTAACACTTCTGCCTCGGTTATGCTAAAGTTATTTAAAACTGGATAGGAACTGGATGACATGTGGGGCATGTTGTCCATATCCTCCTTTGTAAAAACTTGTGAAAAGTAATCATTTAATATATTTGCTATTTTTTTTTCTTCATCTACGATTTTGCCATTTGTATCTCTTAAACATTTAATCTCCTTGTGATGAGTCAAAGGGATTTCGGTCTGTGATTCAGCCTCCCGACAGTAGATGGCATCAAACCAACTCGGGACTTCCCTTACCAAGATCTCGTGACCATGGCAAAAGTCATCTTTTGAGGGGCGGCACCTTGGTGAGGGGTGGAAGTACGACTATGTAAATTCCAGCCACTGGATTCAAGTGAAGGATAAGGACACTTGTCAGTTGGGGATTGGTGTTCCACTGACTACAGAGGCGGGACATTACATACTAAAGGGAATGTACTACTGTGTTCGGGGTTGGTCCGAAAGTAAAATAGGAGGAGTAACGGGTGGAGGGAGAGACTAGTTTGGTGCAGCGGGATTTTTTTAAAAAAACATTAACATTTCGTTTGTCTTTTTTTGTTTATGTATGGTTTGCCACGAAGACGATTAAAGACGAGTTATCACGGTCTGTTTTTGGATTTCACCCCTGCACTCCTTCCCTCACACCATTTTGTTTTCTTTTGGTATTTAATTATTTTGTTGTGTATAGATAATAAAAATAAATTATTTTATTTCTGTACACATAAATTACTGTCTGGACATTCCATTTAATACACTCTCGCCTCACACGTGGTGTCAGAAGTGAAAATGGATCCAGCTACAGTTTTGGCAATGTTTAGGGAGCAGGAGGAGAAGCGAGAGGAGAGAGAGACACGGCACCAGGAACAGCTCGCCCAGTTCTTTGGACAGCTGGTGGAAAAACTATCAATATCAACATCAGAGAGAGTGGTTGCCCGGATGTTTGCAGCTCAGCCAAAACTTCAGAAGATGACCTCGGAAGATGATCCCGAGGCTTTCTTGATAACTTTTGAGAGAGTGGCAGAGGCTGCAGAGTGGCCTAGGGAACACTGGGCCATGAAATTGGCACCCTGCCTGACAGGGGAAGCTCAGGCAGCGTATCGAGCCCTGACGGCCACGAATGCAGGGGACTATGTTAAAGTAAAAGAAGCCATTCTCTCACGCCTCGGGATCACGGAGGAAACATACCGGCGCCGTTTCCGGGAATACCAGCTGTCCAAGGGGATGCGGCCCCGGGTTGCGGGACAATATCTTTTAGATCAGTGCACCCGGTGGCTGCGGCCAGAAGAACATACACCCCAAGAACTGGTGCAGAAAATAGTTATAGAACAGTTCGCGTCTATACTACCGCCAGGGAATCGAGAGTGGATTAAGAGGAATCGACCTACCACTCTCGAGGATGCCATCCTCCTGGCGGAGGCCTACGAAGACGCAAACGAAGGTGCCGGGTCAGACCCCACTCCTGCCCCTAAACTAACTCGGACCAACCAACCAATGAAGCCCAGAGGGGGTAACCAGACCTTCAGACCATGGAGGTCGAGGGTAGCCCCATCCTGGGCGAGAGAGAATCCCCCTAACCTGCCGGTCGCGGACTCGCAGGACAGATTAACTCCGTTGATGCCTCCTAACCAAGTGTGCTACCAATGTAATGAGCCTGGACACATTGCCAGGAATTGTCCAGTAATGAAGGTGGACCTGGCGACAAGATCCTGGTCAGCAGTAACAGGTAGGAACACTGGGGAATGTCGGGAGGGCCCTTATCAGTTAAGAGTACAGGTCGGGGGAAAGAGTACTTACGCATTTGCGGACTCTGGGTGTGCACAAACATTGATTCGGCAAGCTCTCTTGGATGGGGTAGCCTGGGAGCCACAGGGTAAAGTGGCTATCTCCTGTATTCATGGAGAAACTCGGGTTTATCCCACCACTAAAGTTAGACTTATTGTAGGTGATTATTCAGCTTACGTTAAAGTGGCTGTAGCGCAATGTTTACCATACCCTGTTCTCCTGGGAAGAGACTGGCCGTTTTTTGATCGTATTTTAGGTCGGGAAATGGTCTTAGTTTCTACCAGGGGACAATTAAAGCAACAGGAAAAAACAATTGGCGAGATTTTTCCGTTGCAATCCGACCTGTTTAACCCTAAAATCCGCCCAAGAAAAACAAAAAGAGAGCGTCGGGTGGAAAAATATGAGGGAACTCTGAGACGACAAGGGGAGGGGTCTGACACAAAAGTAAACCAATCGCTTAAACGGCAAGGAAAGGGAGTAGGTATTCAGTGTAACCGGGGCTGCGAGGTTACTGAGGTGGAAGCTCATGTAATAATAGACACTCCTCTCTGTGTACCTAACCATTGGGACCGAGATATTGACTTGGGATATGAACAACAAAATGATCCCACGTTACAGTATGCTTGGAAACAGGTTAGATATATCGAGGGGAAGGATATGCAGGAAGGACAACCAGTGGTATTTCCGCATTTTTCTGTATCTGGGCACTTATTATATAGAATAACCCGGGCTCCCAGGACGGGACAGCTCGTAAAACAGTTATTGGTTCCTAGGCCTTTTCAGTCAGAAGTCATGAGATTGGCGCATGACATTCCATTTTCAGGTCATTTGGGAACTGAAAGGACACAGGAACGAATTCCGGCCGAGTTTTTTTGGCCTGGGGTTTATGGTCTTGTGAGGAAGTATGTATCGGAGTGTCCTGAATGTCAAATAGCCGCCCCTCTCACTGATCTCACTAAAAAGAACGCTCCAAATAAAATTAAGTGGAGTGCAGAGTGTCAGACAGCCTTTGAATCTATTAAAACTAATTTGAGTCAGGCCCCAGCATTAATAAGCCCGGATTTCAGCCGAGAGTTCGTCCTGCAGACAGATGCATCGCAGACTGGTCTGGGGCGGTTCTGTCCCAGGAGAGAGATGGTATAGAACACCTGATACTATACATCAGTCGGAAATTACTGCCCAGAGAACAGAGGTATTCAGTAGTGGAGAAAGAATGCCTGGCAGTGAAATGGGCAGTGGAATCTTTAAAATACTATCTTCTGGGACGACCTTTTGAACTCATCACAGATCACGCTTCTTTAAAGTGGTTAGACACGATGAAGGATTCAAACGCTAGGATTACGCGGTGGTACCTGGCGCTCCAACCCTTCGCCTTTCAAATAAGGTATCGTGCGGGTAAGTTACATCAAAATGCTGATTTTTTTTCCCGGGAGGGAGGGAAAAGGGAAGGGTTAGAGGTTTCCGAGTGTTCCTTGGCTCCACTCTGAGGGGTGGGATATGTGATGAGTCAAAGGGATTTCGATCTGTGATTCAGCCTCTCGACAGTAGATGGCATCAAACCAACTCAGGACTTCCCTTACCAAGATCTCGTGACCATGGCAAAAGTCATCTTTTGAGGGGCGGCACCTTGGTGAGGGGCGGAAGTACGAGTATGTAAATTCCAGCCACTGGAGTCAAGTGAAGGATAAGGACACTTGTCAGTTGGGGATTGGTGTTCCACTGACTACAGAGGCGGGACATTACATACTAAAGGGAATGTACTACTGTGTTCGGGGTTGGTCCAAAAGTAAAATAGGAGGAGTAACGGGTGGAGGGAGAGACTAGTTTGGTGCAGCGGGATTTTTTAAAAAAACACTAACATTTCTTTTGTCTTTTTTTTGTTTATGTATGGTTTGCCACAAAGACGATTAAAGACGAGTTATCACGATCTGTTTTGGACTTCACCCCTGCACTCCTTCCCTCACACCATTTTGTTTTCTTTTGGTATTTAATTATTTTGTTGTGTATAGATAATAAAAATAAATTATTTTATTTCTGTACACATAAATTACTGTCTGGACATTCCATTTAATACACTCTCTCCTCACACTCCTCTTTGAATGTTCTCTTGCTGTTGTAATATTGGAAAAACATTTTGGAATTGGTTTTAGCTCCCTTAGCAATGTTCATTTCTATTTCTCTCTTGGCCTTTCTAACTTCCTTTTTGACTTGCGTTTGCAGTTCCGTAAACTCTTTCTGTGTACTTTCTATTTGGTCCTTTCTTAATGCTCTATAAAGTGCCTTTTTTCGCTGACTATTTTTTTTTTATTGATATATTAAACCATTTTGGCAATTTAGCTTTACATTTAGATTTGTCTACTTTAGGGATGTAATTGTTTTGCGCCTCTAGTACTACATTTTTGAAGAACAACCATCCTTCTTCTGTGGGTGTTTTCTCTATTTTACTCCAGTCTACTTCTGTTTGTCTCTATTTCATACCTTCATAGTTTGCTTTTCTAAAATTGTAAACCTTAGCTTTAGTCATTACTTTTGGGGTTTTAAAAAACACTTCAAATGAGACCATGTTGTGGTCTGAGTTTGCCAGTGGTTCTCTGACTTCTGTTTTAGTTATTCTGTCTTCGTTATTTGAAAAGACTAAATCAAGGCAGGCCTCCCCTCTAGTCGGTGCCTTGACAAATTGTGTTAGGAAGCAGTCATTTGTCATTTCCACCATTTCAATTTCATCCTTCGTGCTACCCACCGGGTTTTCCCATTTTATATGGGGGAAGTTGAAATCCCCCATTAGTCGGCTTCTCCTTTGCTACACGCATTTCTAATGTCATTGTATAACAGATTATTTTGCTCAACGTCTGAATCTGGCGGTCTATAGCATGCTCCTATTATTATGCCCTTTGAATCTTTGTCCGTTATTCTGACCAATATTGATTTGGCTTTATTTTCTTTGTCCAGGTTTAACACCTGGGCTTCAAGACTGTTTCTTATGTATAGCGCTACCCCTCCTCCTCTTCTGTCCTGCCTGTCTTTCCTATACAGTGTATACCCACAAATATTATATTATCCTGTATCTGTCCCTCTCTGGCTCTCGGGACAGCAGCTCCTCCCTCTCTGGCTCTCGGGACAGCAGCTCCTCCCTCTCTGGCTCTCGGGACAGCAGCTCCTCCCTCTCTGGCTCTCGGGACAGCGGCTCCTCCCTCTCTGGCTCTCGGGACAGCGGCTCCTCCCTCTCTGGCTCTCGGGACAGCGGCTCCTCCCTCTCTGGCTCTCGGGACAGCGGCTCCTCCCTCTCTGGCTCTCGGGACAGCGGCTCCTCCCTTTCTGGCTCTCGGACGGCAGCAATGGCTCCTCCCCCTCATACTGCGTGGGGCAGATAGCCACCGTGTGTCCATACGCCCCACATAGGCGGGGCACAACTCCGCCACGAGGCTCTTTAAAAAAAACTCCCAGCTGTCATCCCCGACCTCCTCCTGCTGTTGCGGTTTCTGTTGCCACTTTCTGCTGCTCTTTCCCATTTCTTTTTTTTTTATTTATCTTTAAAAAATTGTCCCAAAAGTTCCAAAAAAACCCAAAACAAAACAAAAAGAAACCCTACAGTACTGCTCTGAGCCTCCTGGATGTGCTATATCCCACTTCTAAAACCAAGTGTGACAGGCTGGCGAGTGGATAAAGGCCCAGAAACAGACTGCAGTTCAAAAAAATAATACTTTATAAATAAGCACAAAATAAAAGGGCACAAGGGCCAAAACAAAGGTATTTAAACACAAAAACACAAAGCAAAACTTACAGAAAAGGTTTCCAGGCTGGGCGATGCCTTCACTGGACCAGAAATTCGAAAAACCACAAAACAGCAAACCAAAAAACCAGCAAGCACAACCATCAACTTGGGAAGCTGAGGCCTCCTTTTATGTCAGGTGGCTGGGTGCTGATTGATTGTTAATTACTCTAATCAACCCCAGCCATCTGAACACAATAAACCCAGGCAGGTAGGGGAATTTAACCCCATCCCTGCCAATCTATAAAGGGCAGAGCTCTGCTCTGCCACACCAGTGTTTATTTTTATTTATTTTTTGTTTCATACACATCAACCAATAATCTACTAGTCTAGCTGTAGGACTTACTGTGGTTACATGTACATGTAACTATATATAGATATATATATTATATATATATATATATATAATATATATATATATATATATTTTCTGACAAATTCTGTTTTTTAAAATATAAAACAATAGTTTATTAAGCAGACACAAAATTATATTTACAATAAGATCGAAAAATAAACCTTATCTATTCTTTTAAGCTCAGTATTGTAGAATTCGAAGGGGAGATATTGTGAAATATTGGGTATACCTTCCAGTAAGTATCCTCCGCCATTTGTCAAGATTTAATTTTCGTGCACCGTCTTTTGATACCGATCAATTATTTTTTTCAATTAATCAAAGCCCACAGGTGTGATAAATCGATTAATCATTCATCGATTAAAACCCCCTAATAATAACCAGTACCAACTAGCATATTCAAACTACCTGTTATTTATCAGTTATTCATGGATGATGATTAAACAGAAAGGTTTATTGTTTCATTAGTAAAGGGCAGGTTCAAGATGCTTAGTTGTAGTTTCTTCAATGAAACCTACTATGAAATGTTTGGTTTTGAACTACAATAAAATAGCAATAAATGTGTATTTGTTTTTTACACACCCTTCAAATCATAACTGTTAATGACCGGCAGCACAGAGTAATACAACCTGATCAAAAAGCTTCTTAGTCAGAAACTACCATGTTCTTCCTTTTGAAAAAGAGAATAATGTTAGTCTGGCAAATATTGGAAAAGGTCAAAAAATAGATTTGCTTTTTATTCTGAAAAATATTAATGAAAACAGATTTGCAAAGAAATATTGGCTTAGTTGTCCATATAACTTTTAATAATCAGGTTAGTGTTAGTCACTATAACTGTTGTTAATATATGTATAGTAAAATTAAATAGATGTACAGTAAAGGTTATATAGAATAACCTTTAAGATCTTCCAAACAGGTTCTTTGACCCTGAGGATAAAGATCACGAGTCTGATTTGCAGCTTTGGGTGACCTGATAACAAGTGATATTATATGCTATGTGTTTTAAAGCTTGAGAACTTTGTAGACAAAATCACATCACCTAGACAAGAAAATTACTATTGGTTAAGCCTGTATTATCTTTCAGGCAGGGCCCTTAAGATAAATGTCAGTGTTCATTTAAGCTGTAACTTCCCAGCTGGCTAGGCTCCTTTCACGAAACATCAATACACACACATTAGTTCAATATGAATGGCTATATATCGGCATATCACTAACTAATGAAAATAATAGTAATAATACAAATAATATAGTTCACTTTTATACAAAGGGGCGGGGCTCCCCATCACATCATTTTTAGTAATAATCACTTAATATCCCAACCTTTCTCTTTGTGTTTCATTTATTCAGGTTATGTAAAAAAATAAATAAATAACAATAATATGTGTGGCTTTCACACGTTATCCTCACAAGGGCAAAATATTGAACCCCTAAAACTGATGTTGGCACTTAGTGACATGCTTGTTCAGTTGACTTTTAGAATTGAGCTAATTGATTTACATTACCTGCCCCAGGTCCTAATGAGTGAATGGGGTCGGAAGTGGCCACACTCATCCCATACAGCTCCTCTTGTTCGATAAGACATTCACTCACTCAACAAAGGGGAACAGAGTTGGCAACAAAGGATTTTGTATTGACTTTAACTTCAAACCTCTCCTGGACAAAAACCAATCAACCTTAACATGCTACCAAAGGAATCAACCTCCACAATCTCACTCCTTGAGACTGCAGACCCTATCAGACACATGAACCCTCAGTCCTTTCAGTGACACACACCTTTTATCATTCTGTATGCATTTTCTAGGGGAAATGAAAGAGAGATGACACAGAAGCATTGCTTTTACACAGTGTCCCGGGGAAGGATAAGGGTGACTAAGAAATGCATACTGAAAGTATTGCTTAGTGAAGTGTTAACGATGGCTTTAAAATCTATCTATTGCCTACTTTCAGCATTATTGACTGCAGAGCTATGACATTAAGAATTTTTACTGTTGCTTCCTGGTACCTGATCACTTCCTGGGAAGGGAGACAAAATGAATAAGAAGCAATAAAAGCACATTTGTAACAAGACTTACAGATTTTGTGCTTCCATCTAAAACTTCTTCTTCCACTGGCTCAAGCTTTAGTTCCTGTGGTGGGACACACAGAAGTTTGTAAAATTTTGCAATTAACAGTAGAAATGAATTATCAATCAATCTTAATAGCCCAGGATAGGGCTGTCCAATAAACGGTTTTAGAGCCATATCCTGTATGTCTCATTGAGCTCCACAATGTGTCTCCCTGTATTAAGGCTGGACATGCTAGTGTGTTTGGTTGAAGAAACACAAAGTGCAAAAACAAATGTTGTGTAAGTGATTAAACATGTAACCTGTTTTATTTGAGCACAAAAATACTGAAGCAGTGCATAGTCTAAAGGTCAGACATCTCTTACTTAATCATTATATAGCTTGAGTACCTGTCCTCACTAAAAATGTGTGGAGGGCCACACTAGTAACTACAAAATTGTTGGGAGGCATATAATATAGTTATACTATAATATAGTTTTTCATACTTTACTATAAAAAATATGACAGATTTTACAGTGAGTCTCTCTACCAAGCAGTATTCAAAGGACATAACAGAATACCTACCTTTTTTTCTAACCTGTCAATCAGTTTTTGTAGCCTGTTTATTTGAGAAATCCACTGATCATCCTCCTCATGAAGACCTATGGGAATTCAATCGGTACATCAGAGCACACAAAAGAAAGTTATAAACAAGGTAGACACTATACAGTACACCTTTCAACCTAACAGATATTGGCCAGCTGGCATTCCAAAGTTGTAGTTTTTTTATTTATTTATTTATTTATTTTTACAAATTTAGTCATAGCCAATTATTTTTATTTTCTCCCAATTTGAAAATGGCCAATTATTATTTAGGCTTGGCTCACCGCTACCACCGCTGTGCTGACTCGGGAGCAGCAAAGACGAGCACACGCTGTCCTCCGAAGTGTGTGCCGTCAGCCGACCGCTTCTTTACACACTGCGGATTCACCATGCAGCCGCCCAGGAGCTACACCGTAGGAGGACAATGCAGCTCCCGGGCAGCTAACAGGCAAGCCCGCAGGCACGCGGCCAGACTACAGGGGTCGCTGGTGCGCGGTGAGCTGTGGACACCCTGGCCGACATAGACCCCTCCTCCCCCGGCGACGCTCAGCCAATTGAGTGCCACCTCCTGGGAACTCCCATCCACGGTTGGCTGTGGAATAGTTATAGGGCGCATCCTGCACCCACGAAGAGCGCCTTTACTGGATGCGCCACTTGGGAGCCCCCTCAAAGTTGTAGTTTTAATAGGATTAATTTAGAAAACACTTTTTAAATTATTTTTTTTATCTGTGTTAGTTATGTTTAATTGAATCTACCCTGTAGTGGGCTCTTTGGCATTTACTGCACTCTTCTATTAACGTGTGTGTCATACTGAATTTTCAATTGCTTCCTAAGCCCCTTTCACACTGGCACTCCAACCCAGGTTCTGGCTATCCGGGTCACAATCCTGTGTAGTGTGAAACCACGTACCTGGGTCATACCCAGGTTGACCCAGGTTGCAGCGACCCACCTCAGGATGTGGGCCGACACACTTTGACCCGGGTTGAGCGAGCAAAGGCCGACGAAATACCAAACAGCCACGCCTGCGTGAAGGTTTCACTTTTGCAAGGAACATTTCTGTTTATTCTCTTTAGCCATATTTTTGTTGATTGAGACAAACCATGAGCCAGATTGCAGCAGGCATTAAGAAACATTTCCCCTAATCAACATTTGGTCCGACGGTTCAATCCAGAGAAGCTTGGATGGAAGTGTCAATAACAAGCTGCTTCCGGGGCATTGATAGGCACATTGTCTTGCGTCTGTCACCCAGGTCAACCCTGCTTTATCAAAAGCAGTGTGAAATCACGTAGCTGACCAGCATGACACCGGGTCGTGACCTGGGTAGTATCCGACATGGGTGGAGCATGTCAGTGTGAAAGGGGCTCTAGTTTGATAATACCATAACATACAGTATGTGTCTTTTTCGGAACTAGGTGAAGCTCTGTAATGTTTACCCAAAGTGTCTGTTACTCGTGATAAACTCTTCACTTATTGTTATTTCCTTGTCTGTTTTATTGTTGAATAGTAGCTTAATTTAGAGTTAATATGGTGCATGGAGACAGCTTAGCACAAGGTTTCTTTATGTTAGCAGTTGACACTGTTCTATAGATTCCAAGTGTGAAGGCTTATCCAATGTATACTTATATTTATACTGTTTGTCCTGTCATGGCAAAGGTCTTTTTACAGGCTCTTTAAGCAACCTGAAGAAATCCTTATATTTCTTGTTTGTTGTTACTTCACTGTAACATGCAGTTATCCACTGAAGGTTGTTTTACTTTAAAATGCGATTTAAAAAAAGAACATGCGCTACTGAAAATGTCCTAAGCTTTTTCCACAATGCCATACTAAAAATAATTTTAAAAACCAGTTTCTAGCCTATAAACAGATGACCAATTTTATAAGTTTCTAGTTCTGTAACATGTTTTCCACAAACTTTAGTGAATCAGTCACAGTGTTTTTTATCGCTTAGACAGGTATGCTGTACCAACAATAGGGAACCTGTATTTACTTTGGAGTGACAGCAATAATTCTGTGCTGCCACAGACAGAACTCCATGGAAAATGTTTGCTTGACACATAATTTGACAAATAGAGATTTGAAAATGAATAGCGGTAGTGCCCTGAAAAATCTCCTCACATTTTACACAAATTGTATAAAGACATCTTAAAGATAAAGATGTGCCAAATAAATAGAAAGATGGTTAACATGAATAGAGATCACGGGCAGCACCCTCTGGATTGACACTATATACATATCTATTACTTCTCTGGATAGACAGATAAAAAGCAGAAAATAAGACTAGCACTACTGTCGAGAAATCCCCTCAAATGATCATAATCGCACTGTACATTTACATCATTATATCAATGTTAGTTTACAAATAGTTGTTGAACCATACAGTTCACTGAACACAATAGGATGACAGTGTGTTATCATAAATGAATCTGACAGAGCAAAAAGGAAAACAATAGAGCTTTTTTTTTTTTTTTTTTTTTTTATCAAACTGGCCTTTATAAACGAATGCCTGTGCTGACAATACCTGAGTTCACAAAGTTGAAATGTGGGCTGTTTGGAGATAAGCTGTTATTCCTTTGAAGCCTTCGATTGGATCGTTTTCCAGACCACTGAATTGACAGCACCTCAGGCTTCACTGGCTCTTTTCTGTAAATAAAACATAGATAAATAGTTAATCTCTTTGGTTGGACAGTTATGGCAGCATAGATGCATTGATTGCACTATTGTGCACAATTCCTAATCTCTCAACACTGTTACAAAGAAAGCTGAATGGATTTCAATAGAAAAAGAATAGATTTCAATAAAAAAGATAGAAAGGATGTGTGACAGAAATGCAATGAATCTTGGCAGTAAATCTCCCTCCCAACCTGTGAGAGCACTAAGTAGTGAGAACAGAGTTCCTTGGACGGGCTGGCCCGACAGTTCTTTCCCAGGGTTCAAGGGAAGTCGGCCAGCTAGGAAGGGGGCGGAACTCCGGTGCATTAACTCATCGACCCGGAAGGGAAACAATGTGGCAGTCGTGGACTGGAGGGACGGCTGCACTCGTTTACCAAGGGTTCATGTGTGACGGCATAAAAGGGGACCCGGAAGGACCTGTGAGATGTACCTGTGATAAAATAGTGTGATTGTTTTTGTTTGTTTTGTTACTAATTATTATTATTTGGTATTAGTAGATGGCTAACACGTTCTGGAGCTGCCGCCAAGGACCAGCACAAAACCTGGAACAAAACTGCACTATTGTCAAAGATAACATTTGTATTACCCACCACGAGCACTGCTGCACGCACCCAGGACTGGTGACCGTGTTAGTAATTGTGGGAAGGAGATGCATTATTATTATTGTTTGGGACTGCAACCCTGTTGTTATTTACCCTGTGCACTACACATTGTTGTGTATTGGCAGGGATTCATTATTTGGTCACCAGACATGGAATTATAAATAAAACAAACATTTTCCAACTGGACTACAAATCTCTGTCTGTTCATTACATACCGCATCACTCCTGCACCTGTATGCTGCAAACCACTTTGAATCAGGATGATATCCAGGTCTTCATTTCTTTTTACTTGCAAATGAATCATGTAGAATTGGAATAGAAATACTGATATGTTATATATTAGGTAGCCTTCAATATAAATGGCATGCTGATTGATCAGGCTGACTAAATATTCCAGGCTACTGTCTCAGGCAGTACTGGAATCCTCTTCCTTTGCTATAAGCAACTAGATCACTTTGTATGGAAGGCAGGTCTTCTTTTGGACAAGATTTAGCTAATATGAAATTAACAACCAATGACATAGATGAAAGAATTGGTTGGTAATTGGATGGAGGGGATCCGTCTTAATTACCCTTTGTGATCAAAATGAAATGCATAAAGAGAACAACTATAAATCCAAAAGTATTGCTTCTGGCGAAAGAATGATTTGGAACAGAGGGGTTAAATGCAAGACTCTGGTAAACTATGGATGTGACAAATGCAGGAGTGGGTTGTCAGTGACAGGGCCAAAATCCTGCCCAGCTTTTAGTCATATGGTTAGACATTGAAAATGCTATTTCAATGTGACGGTCCTGAGGCAATGCCAATCTCACATTTGAATGCTGACCCAGATAACATGAGATGAGTCGAATGTGCTGGGTGTGAACCTGCTCATACAGTAAAATGGGCTCATTTGGGAAGACTAGAGTGTAAAGAGGGAATCCCTGCTAGATGTGTCCAGATATCTTGCAGGTATGAAGTGAAGGCTGTTGTCACCCATACCTGCAATGTGAAGATATGGTTGGGTCACCCAGTAATGATAATTACTCATAAACTACTCAGAGCTGAACTGGAAAGGAAATTGGAAACCTGCTGGAATCGGGCTGATGCGTTGGACATGAATTGGAGGATTTAAGTGAATCAATGAAATATACTACTTATAAATATATACTCTTTCAGTAGTTTGTAGTAATGTAGTAGAATTCTGTATTCCTGTTTAGATCTCCTCTGTAACCAGCAGAAAATACTATTAATAGAATTGTATGCAGAAGGTTCATTACTTAAAACTAAGGCTAGCAGGCTGACAATTCCAAACCTTTATTATTAGGTGGAAGGATCTCTCCAAGTAGCCTCTCTAACATTTCGATTCATTGAAGCAAAGGATAGTAAACTCTAATGATACCATCCGGTGTCAAGTATACATTAGGTTTGCTAAAGCGAATGTAATAAATTCGGTAACCTTGTCTTTCCTTGCTTTGAGAAGAGCAGTATCAGGTATGGGCTGAAGAAGATAATCAATCTTGGCAATTGAAGCTAGACTTACTGGTCAGCAGTTTAAAATCCAAGGTTTTCTTACGATGATTGATCTTTTAACTAATAAGAAGTGCCTCTTGGTACAGAAAGGGGAGTCATAAACATTAAACTGTCTATGGCCCCTTATATTATAGAAATTAATGAAGGCTTGGTAAAAACAGTAAAGGGGATCAATAGTGTGTGACTGTGTTTAGATCTAGTAAGAATGTAATACCTTTGGGAGAATGTTTACAGTAGAGTCTCCTTTAATAACAAGTAACCCTGGCAGGAAAGCAGGTGGTCTGAAATTTGCCTGAACATGATTTTTGTAGAAACAAGGAGAGAGGTCACATTTAGTTTAAGCATTGAATAACTAATATAAGACAGTTGTATTTGACCATGTTTTTGATAGCCTGGATCTAAGTGAAAATAATTGGATCTCTAATTACACACTTAGAAGTCTACTATGAACCTTCTGACAGCATTTATCCAATATTACTTTGTTAATTGTTAGACCACATCTACATGAAATAAAACCAACCTACTGAGAAAAATGTTGTGGTCTTAAGAGGCAAATATATTTTAACCCAGCTTGGAATAGTTAAACCAAGCACATGCTGTATATTAAAATGCATATCTCTCTATATATAACTGTATTCCATATACACTTGTATTCTGCATTAAGGAACTTCTTGGTACCAAAAAGAATAACATCAGTTCAAAAGTTCAGTTCACATATTTTGGAAATGCAGTGGAGGTGGACTATAGGATTATGGCTACTAATCTCATAGGAGTTACCGGGTGTTTTTGAGAATATTATTCACTTGAAAGACAGGAGCTGTCAAGGCAAAGACATGTTTTATGATTTACTAAAGGCTTCTGACGTGTGAAGCAGAGAGAAAGTTCTATAAAAATCAAGGCAAGATCTCAGACAATTATCACTTGACTTGTTAACTACAAGTTGTGTGGTCCATCCTCTGAAGATCTTTGATCAAGCCGATTGCTGTTTGGGTCGTATTTAAAAGTCTCTGCCTTTGAAGACAGTTCCTGTCTTTAAATTATATTCTACTGTGACAGGCTGGCGAGTGGATAGAGGCCCAGAGACAGACTGCCGTTCAAAAAAAAAAATACTTTAATTATAAATATAAACACAAAATAAGTGCACAAGGGTAAAAACAAAGACATTTAAACACAAATAACAAAACACTAAGCAAAACTTACAAAAATAAAGGTTTCCAGGCTTGGCGATGCCTTCACTGGATCAAAAAACCCCAAACCCCAAACCCCAAACCCCCAAACCCAAACCCAAACCCAAACCCAAACCCAAACCCAAACCCAAACCCAAACCCAAACCCAAACATCAGCTTGCTTCCTCAGCTCCCTCCTGTCCTTAATGGGAAGCTGAGGCCTCCTTTTATGTCAGGTGGCTGGGTGCTGATTGATCGTTAATTATGCTAATCAACCCCAGCCACCTGAACACAATAAACCCAGGCAGGTAGGGGAATTTAACCCCATCCCTGCCAATTTATAAAGGGCAGAGCTCTGCTCTGCCACATCTACATTTCCATATATATTTTGGAAGGTAAGAACTAATTGGAATTTGTATCTCCTTTATATTGATGCATTGCTATAAGATATAATAGGATTTATAGTTCATCTTTAGAGAGTAGTATATTGAATGCTTTAGGATTTAGCGGTGGGTGCTTTTAGCATTTGCATGTATAACCTAAGGGCAAATGCATAATCATAAATATATTGAAGTTTAAATGCTATTATACCTGTGAAGGCACTGGAATGCCCAGTTTGCCTGTTAGCTACAATCCGAAGTGGTCTGTGAATTACTGGATAGCCTATATTAAGCAGTTAATAAACCAAAGGAGTACTAATACTACTCTGATTCGTTACAAACTTCTAATTGAATGTCTGTGAGGTTTTCTTGATTATTTCAAAGCTGTCCGGATCTATATTGCAAGCCTAGTGCATGAAAAATCCACTACAAGAGTCCAAAACATCTCCCCTGAGTTTAAGAGTGTGCATATATATATATATATATATATATATATATATATATATATATATATATACATATATATATATATATATATATATATATATATATTTCTTCAAGTACACAGAATCTGACACAACACATACCATGAATATTGCATTCCCTTCAGATTTGTAGCCATTCATAATATATTTGTGTTGCCTTCACATGTTCTGTCTTCTAAAAGTGAACTGTTTATCTAATAAGAAGATACATCTTTATGCCAAGACACTGACAAAGTCAAAGGAAAACCCCACAATTACCAGATGTGCAGGCAAAGTTTTGGCAAACACTATACTTAGTTAGCCCAACCAAGTCAGTTACCATGCGCTAGATTGCAATACCTTCATGATATTTTGCTATGGAATTCCCAAACCAATCACAGTTGTATACGAGGTTCTCAGTGTATACAATAGGTAAACTACTTCTCAATATTGTTGATTCATTACAAGTAAATATTGTAATGAGAGTTGGTATTAATAGACATCAAAATATTTCTATTAACACATATGAGGCAGGAGTTTACATGTTTTCAATGAGATAAAACATGATGACAAAGAAACCATATACTCCCCTGTTGAGCTGCCAAAACTAGGCTTATCACATGACATCAGTATACTCTAGCCACTGAACTACATTCAGGTTTCATAAGACCTGCTATGTAAGGAAGATAAAGGCTATCAAAAAGTCACAGGTATTATGAACAGTTCCAGCACAATTTAAAATATATATATCTGTATGAAAGTATATCTAACAACATATGCCTAAACAGGAGACAAGTACATATTTCTTAGCCTATAGTCAATGTGAATCTTCCTCTGTGCTCTTGAGAGTTTTCTGTTATGCTATATTTAATTGGAACCCTGCATCTTTCGCAGCTGCTGTTTCCAATTAATTTCTGTGAAATGTATGATTTGATGAAAATGGGAAGATAGTAAGGTGCTAACTGCAGTATTCATCTGCAAATGCGAAAGCAGGTCTTTCAAGTGAGAGACAGAATAAGATAACCATGGAATTTAAATGAACAGCTGGTAATATGTTCAGATTCTCTCATCCTTCACACACCCCAAGTGAATGTTAACATTGAACAAAGCTATTCTCCACTGAACTTGCAATGAACATGGCAAATTAAAGCTTGCTAACAGTGCTTTATTTAGAAATCAGAACTTTTCACCTTTAATAAGAATTCTGTAATGCCCTGTAAACTGCATGTTTTGCACAACTCCCTATGCCAGATTGTTTGGTTACAGGATTACAAAACTGTTTGTATCAAGCTACTTTACTCACAAAGACCCTCAATATTAATTTTCAAAACTGCCTTATTCTGTTAATATGTACTGGCAATGTATTGACTAAACTCTTTCAACCAGATTCAGAACTCTGACTTTTTCAGCCACAGCAGCTTCTCCATTGAGCAACCTACTTTGTGAACACAAAGAATAAAATCATTTCAAAGCCTGTAATTTTTAATAGTGTCTTTCAGCAAGTTTATTATCAGACAAGTGTATTAACAGGAGGCTTCCAGTTGATTCAGAAGTACTGAAACCTGACTTCTAGGAGTCTTAATAGTATATATTTTAGATGTTATACAGTTGTATATTTTTTCCTTTACATTTAACCACTGTCAAAAGTATGTACGTCATATGTGTTAAATAAAAGACTGCACACTGTAAAACATGTAGGTAAAGTGTTCTGGGGGTAATAAAGGCAGAATATATCAATAAAAAAAGTTTTAGCCTTTGTGTTTACCCAGTAGTAGTACATTTACAATGTAATCCAATTTATTTCATATTCAGTATTTCTTTTTAGTCTATTCCACCATTCCATCATTTCAGAAAAATTTGGAATGAGGAAAACAGGCAGTAATTTTAACGAGATAGTGTGATGCGCTTTGTCAACATTGTTCTTATTGTTAAAATAAATTATGCAAAATGTGCAATAGAAATATTTTTAAATCACTGCACTGGTTTATAACAAACTTGAAAATCAAATGTAGAACTATGTAGCAAAGTTTTAAATAACATCTTTACACAGATAATCCTGAATAAACTAAAGTAAAACGGGGTGGCGTCTCGCTTTCATCTTGGCAAATTTATCAACGCCAGCCTGTAATTGTAAGTCTAATGTCTTTGCTTGTTGGGTTAGCATGCAATATCCAAAAGATCACTCAATCTCGCATTCCCAGTAGCTGTATGCAGGTTTTTTTTTTTTTTTTTACCCTTTTCATGCACGAAAAGAACCTTTCATTTGCCAAACTAATACCAACATTTGCATACGGTGAAAATCTGTTAGAAAAAGAAATCCATTGATTTCCACGTGTAACATTGCTTAATCATTTCTTTCCATATAAGTGCATATTTAAGAACTGTAACATTTTAAAAGAGTAATTATAAACTACATTTCAACTATAGTATATCTAATACTGTACCACCTTAATTTAAATATCATTTTCCGCCGATCCACTGTGAAAAAGACTTTATAGAGCAGCTATACATTTATACGCAGCGCACTGCACTCACTCGTGCATGCCTAAACAATTTCCATTTAGAAAGCACAGAAGTATCCATTTAAATCTGGTACATTATGTGCCCCTGTTTGACAGCAGAAAAGCACATCACATGCAATTGATTGCACCTGTACCAAAATTTCACAGCATATTGCTTTCAATGTAACAGCATACCAATTTTTAACATTACACGGGTCAAGTTTTGGTACATGTACCACATTGTGAAGATGTACCACTTTATGACACTACAACGGTACCAAACCCGAAAACAGACAGCACAGCCCTACACATGAGCCTAAATCTAATTTAAAAATATATGGTACTTTTTCTTAGAGCATGTATAAATAATTGTACCTAGGCATCAGCAATATTGTCTCACTGTTTCATTTCTTCCATTTTCCACCTGCTGTGGCAAACATATCAGACATTTCCCTTTGACTCATCCTGATATCAATAATATTATATTATAGAAACAACAAAATACAATTTCAGTCTGTGTTGTCGATAGAAGCTCTGGACAATGATGAACTATCAATCAAAATTAATGAATGCAGCCGACGCCTTGAGACTGAGCGCGTGAGCAATTACATCACCATGGCAACTGTGGCCGACTTCATTCCAGATCCGGTTTAGATTAGAAAGGAATGATGTTTGAAAAACATATTTTATTTGTTTGTGAACTAAACTTCGGCCATCTTATATGTGATTATATTAATGTCTGGGGGGGTTGGGGTCAAATGTGTATGACAATGCCATACACATCGTCTGGTTGGGGCTAACCAAGGCCCTTGGTTGCAGGGAATTATAAATCTGATTGGTTATAAAGTTTATACAGCACTAAAGTTTATACTAAAGTTTAAAGGTTTAGAACATTAGATGGAATTTAACAGCCTTAGTGACTTCTAAAATAAGTTTGTATGAAATTTAGACGTGTGAATTGCAGCTGTCATGTTTTATCTTTTCAACTATTCTTTTTTTAGGTACTCTATTGTTCGAAGTGCATTAAATCCATTTCCATTCATCGTTGAAGAAACAGCTAACATGCAATAAAACAATCAGTGGTAAAATTCTTGCACTGACAGATAAAATTATGCAGCTGTCAGCTATAAAAGAAAACCAAGCACTATGAAGAATATTTGACCTGTTGATTTCTTTATATGAGGATGTTCCAGAATGCTCTATTACCATTACGCTGATGTAAACGTATTAATCCACTTAAAACACACAGCCAGCTGTACACGGAAAAATCTTCCCTGGTTGGAATACTGGTAATTGAAAACCCTCATTCTGCTAATTCTGCAATTGAAAAATATTAGTTTTTCTGTTTTTTAAACACAAATGTACATTGATTGATTCTCATGTGAATTCTAAACAACTTCTCAATCTTGCTAAACAAAGCCCCAGCTTTGCTTAACGTACCCACTTCTAATAATATTATGTTACTTTTGACAACAACAATGTTATATACTAGATCCTGTAGATTTTCACAAGTGTAAGTCAAACTCAATAGCCACTGCCCAATCTATAGTTTTAGTTTGATGTCACTTCAATAGAGTTTCAGTATGTGCTCCATCCATTGTATGTAACCTTCACTGCAGTAGAATCTTATTTTAATTATAAGGTCTCCTTTGTGTTGGTTTCATTCCTCCTGCCAATTTAATAAAAGAGAATTCCCTGCTCAGTAAATTTGTATTTGATCTAAGAATGTCAAATTTCGAATTAAAAGGGTGTGAATGGGGGTTATGAAATGAATAAATAATGGTTAGCAGCTAAACATTGTAAACGCTGCAACATATTTCTCTTCCTGATACTCACTCATCCTTATAAGTAATTATTTACTGTATTCTTTATCTTAATCTTATTCAAATTTGATCTTATTTGCCACTGATTTTACTGTACTGTATAACTGCTCTCATCTGTACTGTGATATTCTATAATGTGATACCCTTGTACTGTGATATTTATAAAGTGATATTTTGTAACAACTGTAAGTCGTCCTGATAAGGGTGTCTGATAATAAATAAATAAATAATATAATAATGAGGCTTAGGAACCCTATAATATGAAAAATAGTGAATTCAAATTGAAATGCATGAATGAAATAGTTGTCAGTCCAGAACCATTACTTCCTGTAGGAAACTCTCTCTGAAAAGGGGGGGGGGGGGGGGGGGGGGGGGGGGGGGGGGGGGCACACCCAGACTAATGTGTGGCTATCGTGTAGAACTGGCTTGCCACAAGCAAAACCAAAATCATGTCCTGTATGTTCCCATATGCTAATATATTGTATAATAATATTATACAATACATTAAAGGATACAACCAGAAAAGGATGTCCAATCCTGCTGGGAGCACCCCAATATGGATGCACAACTGGACACTGTGTTCAAAGACCATTGGAAGAAAAATAACTGTTAAGGGCAATAATATTATTGTAAAACTCTGTATTGGTTTTGAAAATGTAAAAAAAAAAGCTACAAGCAGAAATATTAGTGCAGAAATCTGCATTAGCCTAAATGAAAGACTCAGTGAACAATGAAACGCTGACGTCATTTAATAACCTTGATATAGCTAAGTTTCTTATCAGCAGTTACAAGGAGGGCCTTTCACTTTTATTCTTATCTTGTGGTAGTACTAGGATTTTCATGGAAAAAGAAACATGTGAGGAAACAACCAAGGCAAAACTCACTGACATACCAGGTGTTCTAACTGAAGGGCCCCTCGCTTTTATAATTTTTTATCCTAACAAATGAGAGGAGCTCCATGCTACAGCAACATATATTATTAGTTTTAGTTAAAGCCTCATCTCACCCAACACATGTAGAATGTGACCCTCTCCAGATTGATTCATTTATTGCTAATCCGGAGATGGTCACATGTATAAAAACCTGCCGGTCTGGCTGAACAGGGTGGGGGTTTGAGAGGAGGAACGAGAGTAAGAGAGAGCAAGTTAAAACAAAAAGTAAAAAGAACAAGATTGCAGGATCAGTGAAGGCGACTGCCCAGCCTGACCTAGGTCTTGTTTTGTTTTATGTGTTCGTGATTTGTTTTGTTTTTTTTGTTTTTTTTTATTTTTTATTATTGTTTGAAAAAAAACACACACCAGCAGTTTTAGTACCTGCCTCTGTGTCAGCTTCCTGGTCTGGGGACATCACCACTCAGCCATCCTGCCACATTGAATCTGTGTGATTATTCTTGATTAACTGTTGTCTGGGTGTGTGAACAAATGTAAGCCAGTACATGAACAACAGACTATAGGATTTTATGCAATCGAGTTATCCTGTTTGTCTCCCCTTATTCTACAAAATAATTAAAAATGTATAACTTTTTCCATTGATGAAAACAGGGGTTATCGACATAAGATTTATTCTATATATATATATATATATATATATATATATATATATATATATATATATATATATATATATATATATATAGTTTTATAGTAAAACTCTCCTGTTCACATAACCTCCCCATCTATAAACCTTAACTGAAAATAGAGAAAAGGCAGAGGTACATGGCTGATTGCCATGTCACTGCTTTCAATGAAATCTGAATTCCAAGTGGAGCCTTGTGCATGATTTTCAAGCAGTTCATCTCAGCCATACACATACTGAGAATAAAGTACACTAGAAACTTAATATGGTGATGTCACAAATGGGGTTTATTTCTGTTGTGTAGAAACTGGAGCTCTGGCTGAAAGATTATCATTAATTCCCAATATTTCCATCCAAATCTGTACCAGAACAATCCACACATGTGATGGTGTTACTGTGATTTCATTGGATTGTTTTAGAAAAGAAGGTGCATGTGTCCCTTCAAAGCATTCTTTTAGCTTGCCTATGCCCCCCATGGTAATATAAATATTTTATAAAGGTTAATGGTACTGTAATAGGCTATCCGATAATGATATTACCAACATTAATTAACTCAGAGGAAGAGATTGCTTAACATTTCCTAGCATATAGTCGTGTTATGCTAGGTCAATGACCACACACAGAGTTTTACATGCTGGTCATGATCCTTGATTAATATGTATCTGGCAGCAAACTCAGTGGGGTCGATTTTTTAACCATTTGCAGGGTCTCAAATTTGCAATTTAAAATGAAGGTTCTGCAAAAAACTTGGCCCGATACCTTGAGTGAAAACTGGCATCACCAGCACAATAAGTAAATGACGGGAAATTATATCAAAACAAAATAAGTAATCTGCAATATGTTAGCCTGCCCTCATTACCTTGTTAGTCAAACTTGAATTGTGCTTAATAAGTATGCAAGTATACAGTATCTGACAAACTACTGCCTAAACTGCAACTATAGAGTTTAAGCAGTACATATGACTTGAACGTGTTCATTAAATGAGTAAACTCACACACATGACGCAGGATGCTTTACAGCACGTTTTATAACTGATGATAGCCCTGGTGAATTCTTTAATTTTAAATACAAGGTCATTATAAAGAAAGTGATGATTTTTTTTTTTATTATTATTATTATTATTGGACATCCCCAGAACCAAAAAATTGAACACAGACATGATGATGACTATGGGGTTTTGTTGGAGATAGTCGATGCTGGTGTCAAGCATGAAGAAGGTGTACTGCAGGATTAAAACTGATTTTCATTGTGACTTCCTTCAGTTTAAACAGCTGATCAATAACAAACAGAGGCTCAGTGACTCTGACAGACGCTCCACGACTAAGTCTCTGTATTCTTGAGCTGCTGCATCGACACCAACTCAAATCAGGTTTTCTTCCAACAGGATAGCATTGTATCCTCCACATGCCATGTGGGCTGTGAAACCACTGTGCAACAGAATTTCAGTGACCTGATCAATCAAGTATGACCCGCAGGTCAGGGTCACCTGCTGACTTCTGATTGAGTCATCTTCCAGTCAGCACTTACCAATACAGTGAAACTCAAGTACAGAAATCTCGATGAGGCTGCTCTAAATCTCTGTTTGACTTGTTATTGGATATATATATATATATATATATATATATATATATATATATATATATATATATATATATATATATATATGTTTATAGATTTTATTTATTCTGCATGAATACCAATAAATAAGTGTACTGTTATTGATAATGAATATATGCTCCTTTGCCATGGTTATTATTGATAATAAAACCAGCTGATGCTGCAGAATAACTTACTAATGTGTAATATGCCTGCATTTAGACATGCTAACTTTCAATAATAAATACTGTGGGGGCTACTATTATATTGTACAAAAACTTACACGAAATAGTGTTGTTTTAGATTAACCACAAATCTTATTTATTAAACTATTATACCTCTGTCGTACACACACCACTCACTGACTTATGGCATCATGCACCCTGGCAAGCAGCACAAAAGCATATCCACTAGAAAGTGTTCGGTATTCGGTTAGGGTTAGGTTTTAAGGCTGGGGTGGCTTAAGGTTAGGGTTGGGGTTGGGTTAGGGACAGGGTGGCTTGATTTCATAGAGTTGCTCTGGAAGTGAAAGGTGGAAGTAAATGGCAAATGCACTGGAATCATCTGATGCCCACAGGACACTTTCTAGGGGATATTCCTTTACACTGCTCCCAGCAACAGCAAGCACGACACAACACTCAACAACATCAGGCAACATGTAACCCAGCCACCACAACAACACTGACCACATTGCAAACACAACAGTCAGAATGAACGGTATGCACAATACCACTAACAGAACACAACAGCTGCATTCTGCCATTTCAAATTTTCTCAGCACAGAAATCCAGCTGTTATGCCCTTAAGGGTCAACATAAACGGTACATATACAAGTGACATTTTGCTAAATATTAAGTTTATGTATTCATGCTACCCATTTTCCTGTAAATATATTTAATAAAATGCAGCTCTTTGTTTAAATGTTTTCACCCCAGCAACGTTTTAGCCCACATAGGTCTGCATCAAAGACCCTTGGAGCATAGAGATATGTCTGTGTTCTGTAATGGGAGTGTGGCTTCTTATGGCTCCTTTGTTGGAAGCAACATAAAGACCCCTCCCCATCCACAGAAATCATTCAAACATTGGAAGAAAAAACAGAAACGTAACTGAAAGAGCCAGAACAACATATAACACTGTGTCTTTCTACTTTTACCAGCCTGCTCTTTTATTTAGTCATTGTAATAAACCAGCTTTGTTTTATTTCATAAAATGATAAATATTGGAACCATTTGTCTTGGAAAGGTTTTTTTTTTATCTCAATACCTTTTGAAAACAGATGCCTTCTGAAAATTGGCTTGAAATGATTGAATGTTTTCACTGTAAAGTGGCTTGCCGACTACCCATAACTACCCAGGACACACTGTCCTGAAGCCCCCTTACCAGTATAATTGTGACACTTGCCTTTCCTGACGAGTTTGTTCTGCTGTGGTCTCCATGGCGCACTCCAATGAGCTCTGCAGAGACTGCAGCTGATTGGCTGTTTCTTTCAGTAGAAAGCGAGTCACAAACTGCTCCAGGTGGGAGGCCTCTTGGTAGTCCTATGAGTAAAAACAACAAAAAAGTGTAACATTAGTGGAGAAGAAACTTAAAGGGCACATAAGGACCTTTTTATTTTGGATTGAATTTCCACTGTTAGGCAGATGACACACAACTCTATATATAATTAACCCCTAGTTCCACAAAGGCTCAAGTCTCATCAGTGGATAAATCATCATTACCATCTACGTAATATTGCCAAAATCCATTCTCACCTTTCACAAAAAGACAGAGATTCTGACTCATGCCTTTGTAACATCTTGAATTGATTATCGCAATGCACTGTGGTATGGGTTATCTTGAATTAATTATTGCAATGCACTGTTGTATGGGTTATCTTGAATTGATTATCGCAATGCACTGTTGTATAGGTTATCTTGAATGGATTATCGCAATGCACTGTTGTATGGGTTATCTTGAATTGATTATTGCAATGCACTGTTGTCTGAGTTATCTTAAATTGATTATTGCTTGTAATTAGCTGCTTCTTAATTTTATTTGAATTAATTTATCTTATAATGGATGTTTCTAATGTATTTATATATTGCAATGGCTTTTGTATGGACTCTCTTTAAATAGATTGCATTGTTTCTAATGTATCTTTTTAATGCATTTTATAAAGTGTCTTATGTAAATTTATTAACGATTGCAGATGTATTTTAGTGCTTTGAGATGTTTTACAGGAAAGGCGCTACACACAATTAGAACTGATTGATTGACTGATTATTTCTGGACCTAAATTTACCATAGCAATTACTGTGTCAGGGTTGCAAAAGCAAAAATAAACAATATCCTATGAATGCTTAATATACAGTTGCCATTCTGTTCCCTGAACATTACCATTAAGCATTTATCATTTTAATAACATATTAAACACAACAAGATTTGACACATAGCCATGACTAAAGTGGCAAAATCAATTTATGAGAACCATGTGGCATCATTATGCACAGCCATGAGAGAAAAGCCCTGAGTTTATTGTTGCCTGAGACTGATGGCACCCTTGGCACTGGGAAGAAAGGGTGCCTTTCTAGTAGGTAAAGAGTGCCTGTGAGCATTCATTAAAGGCTGATGCAGCCTGACAATGAGCCATACTGCGGAGAGAAGAGTCAGCCTGTCTAATGTCATTATAACCCACCCGTTTATTTTTTGTAATGCAGTAAGGAATATCTAATGAGTGCATTCTTGTTTCTTCCAACTAAATAGTGAAGCTGTTTAGAAGTGACAAAGTGTCAGCTGGATCGTGCAGCTGCAGCCTTTTAATTATCGAATACAGTACCTGGCTGGGGCTCGTCACACCAATGCTGATGCACTGTCTCGTCGCCCCTGCTCGGAGGAGGACTACAGCCACTGTTGCAAGGGCAGAGAGACGGCACTTGAGGCTGCAACACCCTCAAACCCACTCTATGGCAGTTCGATCAGCAAGATGAGCTGCACATCTCCCCTCAGTGCAGCAGTCAGGAGCTAGTGGTAGCTGAACAAAGTGGGGACACAGACAACATGGCGGGTAAGCCAAGTAACTGCTGTTTGCAGAGAGCTGTCTACCATCATCGCAGCAGACTAGAAGTGGCAACAAAATCAGGACCCTGACCTGCAGCTGGTGATACGCTGGCTGGGGAAGCGACAGCAGCCGTTGCAGGAGAAGTTCGCACTGGAGTCAATTGCAATTAAGGGCCTATGGTCACAGCTGTACTACAACTTGCGCGGTGGCAAGTAGTAGTCCCTAATACCTTACAAAACACTGTGTTGCAGGCTCATCATGGCGCAGCAGCAATACAGCACTTTCTACTGGGGGCACTGTCAACAGGACATGGTGGACTACTACTGGCACTGCAGTGAGTGTGTGGCCTGGAAGGGACCCAACGACCGGTCACACGCTCACCTCCAACAGTTCCCAGTCGGCGGACCCATGGAGACCCGTTCAGAGAAAGGAAACCGCTTTGTTTTGTTTGCGCTGGACTACTTCACAAAGTGGCTAGAAGCCTACGCACAGCCCCATCAGGAGACAGAGACGACAGCCAACGCTCTGAAGGAGGGGTTCTTTTGCCGCTTTGGAGTTCCCCAAGAGCTCCACTCCAATCAGGGGCGCAATTTTGAATCCAAGCTATTTGCAGAGATGTGCTTCCGGCTGGGGTCCACAAGACCTGAACCACACCATTCTACCCACAGAGTGACGGGCTTGTGTAGCACTTTAACAGGACTCTTGCAGTACAGTGGAAACATGACATGTGGAAACACGACATGTCATGTCATGATCAAAATAAATCTCCGAGGACCTCAGAAAAACAGTTATGGATACTCATCAGTCTACAAAGGGTTACAAAACCATTTCTAAGGATTTGGGGCTCCATTAATTCTCTCCAAGAACAAACTGGAAAATCATAAAGGAAGTCACAAAGAACCCCAGAGTAACATCCAAGGATCTGCAGGCCACTCTTGCCTTGGCTAATGTGAGTGTTCATGACTCAACTATTAGAAAAAGAACAAACATTGTGTTCAAGGTAGGATAGCCAGGAGGAAACCACTGCTCTCTAAAAAGAACATTGCTGCCTTTGTTTTGTTAAAATACAAATCCCTGACTTGGCTGTACAATACGTGCCTCTAAAAACACCATCTCTCATTGTAAACCGCCTGTCGAAAGTGGAAGGCACAATTGAGCAGCTGCCCCAGTGCACTAAGTCCGTACTGCAATAAAACACATAGGAGGCATTTAAAAGGTCATGTTTTATTTACAACATATAAAATTATGACAATTAAACATGATTGGCCAGATGATCCAAACTCCCCCACCAAGCCACTGGAGAATGATATAATGAAATGTCTGAAGAATCCGCCACCTTTTAATCCACAAAACGGACTACAGTAGATAGTTAGTAAAAACCATAAGGAAAATGTTTTATCTTTAACATAATGGCAAAAATATGTTTTTACACCCCACCCGGTGCATATTATGTATTATTTTTATTTGTATTATTTTGTATTTGTTATTTTAATACCCTGTGAGAATGTGTGACTGATCAGCTACTGATTATATATTTAGCTGACAGTCACGCAGAATTATTATACTCGTACAGACTACAGCCAAGGGGTTAATAAGTTAATGAATAGCCAGCTAATCCCTCGGCCGTAATATAAAAGACCTGCAGCTTTGGAGTCAGACAGAGAGGCGGTAAAACAATAATTAAAAGAAAACAATTGCTCCTCGTGCTGGAACAACCAGCACGATACTTGTTATCAGTATTGTTTGTTTGTTTGTTTGGCCCTCGTGCCTTTTGCTTTGTGTAGTTTTGTTTTGTTTAAACCTTTTATTTGTTTAATAAACGTGCAAGCAAAGCATTCATACTCCAGTCTGCTACTCTTGTGTGGTTTAATTTTCTGGTCTGACGTCATCCACCAGCCATCCTATTCACAAGAAGCTCATAGGCAACGTTGTTATAATGGAGTGCTTATGTGGAAGAATACATTAAAAAAAAAAAACCCAAAATAACTAAAAATACTGAGTTAAAATAAATAACAATAATTGTGCTATAACACTGAACTACAAAAGCAATAAGACCCTTCACATCGGGCATTGGCAGGCATTATGGACTGTTTGATTCAACTCACCCTGTGTAAGGTATTATTGCTCACACACACACACACACACACACACACAGTACTGTGAAAAAGTATTTGCCCCATCTGATTTTCTGCATTTTTGCATCTTTTGACACTGAATGTTATCAGATCTTCAATCAAAATCTAGTGTTAGATAAAAGGGACCCTGAGTGAACAAATAACACAACATTTTGATACTTATTTCATTTATTTATTAAAGAAAGTTATGCAACACTCAGTGCCCCGGTGTGCCCCTTAGGCTCAATAACTAGTCACGCCACCTTTAGCAGCAATAACTGCAACCAAACGCTTCCTGTAGTTATTGATCAGTCTCTCACAGAGCCGTGGAGGAATTACGGCCCATTCCTTCATGCAGAACTGCTTCAATTCAGTGACATTTGTGGGTTTTCGAGCATAAACTGCTCATTTCAGGTCCTGCCACAGCATCTCAATTGGGTTTAGGTCTAGACTTTGACTAGGCCATGTCAAAACTGTACATTTCTTGTTCTTCAACCATTGTGTGTTTCGGATCATTGTCTTGCTGCATGACCCAGCTGCACTTCAGCTCACGGACGGATGGCCTGACATTCTCCTATAGAATTCTCTGACAAAGAGCAGAATTCATGGTTCCTTCAATGATGGTAAGTCGTCCAGGTCCTGATGCAGCAAAGCATCCCCAAATCATGACACTACCACCACCATGCTTGACCGTTGGTATGTTTCTTACTGTGGAATGCATTGTTTGGTTTGCCAGCCGATCTTGTGTTGTTCCACACTCTCCCATCTCATCCATTCTCCCTGATTGGCCTGAGAAACTGCCTTTACAAACCTGATCCTCTCCTCCTGCTTTTGCACCTCATTGACTACCAGCTTCCTCCATTGAGCCGGGGTTGTCTTGTGCCATGTAGGAGGAGCTGAACTGAGACCAAAACCTCCTTTTCCATGCTGAACTTGCCCCATAATATCACTGATTCGAAGGGCAGCCTTAGCATCTTCCACAGCTTTCTTTGCTGTCCACTTTCTTCCAGTTTTCAACACGGGTGCTGCCTCCCTTATGCATTTGTCATGTGAATCTACTAAAGTCATTTCCAGTCGGACTTTGGCACTTAAACTCCTCGGTTAGAGCAGAGATTGGTAGCTGCAGTATTCCTTTACCATAAAGTCCTAACTTCTCCCACACAAACTGTGTCCTTTAGATCCCCTTCGTACCATCTCCACTGGTTACTTTTCACTGGCTTCTCGGACACTGTTGGTATTGCCTCACCATTAATGTAGAACCTTTTATTTACTACTTTACCTTTAATTATAGAGATGCTCCTTGATTTAGTGGGCTTGAATTGCATTCGTGCTCATTCAATGTTATTGGTTAATTTGCCCAATAACAAGTGCAGGCTTGTTATTGGGCAAATTAGTGCAGGCTACTGTTGTAGTCATTGTTGACATGTCATCCATGTATGCTCGAATTGGTGGTAGTCACATTCCAGAAGTCAAGCGCTCTCCCCCCACTACCCGTTTTGATGCCCTTATAATTATTTCCATTGCCATGGTAAAAGCCAGTGGATAAATGGTACATCCTGCCATTATTCCAACTTCTAGGCATTGCCATGTATAAATAGGGGGCTCACGGGTGTTAGAACTGTTAGTGTCGGAGTTAATTTTGGTGTTGGTGGAAGTTCGTGCTGCCATGTCCATGTCCTGTTTGTTTACGTTCGTGAGTGTTTTAGGCAGACCTTTTGTTTTGGTCCTTGTGCTGTTTTGTTTGTTAATGTGTTTTGTTTTGTTTAGTGTTTGTTTAATGTGTTTGTAACTAAAGTGCGCATTTCACACAACTTCTATGTCTGAGTCTCCCTTCCTGGTCTAAACACCATTGCCAGTAAAGCTGTCCTGTCACAATTGCCAATTTTTCCTCATTCAGACCCCTTACTTACTAAATACCCTGTTATCAATTAATAGATAATAGTCTCCTCTTTAAAAATAAACAAAACATTGTAATGAGCAAGACTGCTCACAAGTAGAATGGCACCCGAAAATGTTCTCCCTTTTTTAAGTTTGTTGCCAGGTACCTTCACTCATATTACTTGCCCACAAAATATCTTGGTATCCCTGAATGGATAATTGTCTCCTCTTTAAAAAATTGCTAAGGATGCTATGGGTGATGCTTAGAGCAGTTGTAATTTGTATTTTCTCTTGTATGGTTTTGTAAGGATTTCCTGAATAATTGGTTTGTAACTTAAAGTAATGATAATGGCTTCACTATTTTAGCAAACAGTAAACACTGGATCCACTAATTACATTGTAAAAGTTCCCTAGAAGCAGCGTGGGCCCACAGCAATTAACAAAGCGCCATAGACACAAACATTAGTAGATATAATGCAATAACTCAAGAACACTTATCTCCTGAAACATGAGTGTTGGGAGTTATCCTAGGTAATTGCTTGTGATGATTCGATACCAAAAGTTGCCTGATGTGAAATGCAAGCCTATCATTTAGTTGTATCCATGCCAAACCACTTTTAACAAAACAGAACTTGTTTTCGCTCTTACATTGTCTGGCTCAGTTATCTACGCTAGTTAAAATAGATTTTTTTAGGTGGGCACTATTGCCTTTTTTACCATTACCATTTACTTATTTTAGTTATTACTGAAATGTTTCTCTTGCTTTTCTACACAGTATTGCATTTATATGTTTTTAATATATTAATCTGGAGTGCTTTAAAATGACTTTTGTGGCAAGGTCAAAAAATAAAGTGGAGACGGAAGGCCAGGTTTAGTAAAAGTACAAAAATAGCTTATTTTCGAGAGCTAAAAGTTTTGGAACAGTATATGCAGTTGAATAACCACAGATTTGTGTACACTGTATTTGAGCATGCTAAATCATCATAGAATTTCAATTCCATATTGTAGCGGCCCGGGCACCATTGTGTATCTATTGGACTTGTCTGTCTTCTCCTGTGTACATGTTGTGTGTATTGTAAGGGTGCTACCACACCACTTCAAATAGGGAGAGGAGCAAGGGATTGATCCGGTTGGTCAGTCCGTGTAGAGTGGGGAGGAGCAAAGAGGAGAGGGACAAGTACCACCTGCATGGGAGAGTGTGAGTCGGAAAGAGTGGAAGGTTCGAATGCTGACGGAACCGAGCAGTCAGCAAACAGCGAGTGCCAGTAGGCCTGTGAGAGACGGAGAGAGATTGAAGCCGGGAAATGAAGTATAGCAAGAGCCTGGGAGATATAAAAATCAAACTCATGTGGATCATGCACTTTGTTGTCTGTCTTCTGTTTCACAATCATATCACCACTACACCTGCACACTGCAAACCACTTTGCCATAAATACATAAAGGTATAGTACAAAATAACCATTATATGATGTTAGCTTTTAGTAAACTGTATGCTTAGTATACTGTAGCTTGTAAATATGTTGTTGGTGATTGAATCTTTTAAAGAGGGGTATTACTACTGCCTTCTTGTGGGCCACAAATTTGCTGCTATTTACTTTAAATAACCAATATTGTTAAAAACGTTGGGGTTGCATTGACTAATGTGTCCATCAAGACAGTCTTTTGGGCGTTCCTGTAATCTGTAATGGCAACAATTACAGAAAACCATCACAGGGAAGCAGAACAACGATCACAAGTGGTTCATGATGCAGTTAATGGTGACAGTGGCTCAAATCTCACAAATATTAAAAACTGGACACAATCCATCAGTCAATGAATCAATACTTTATTTATATAGCGCCTTTCATACAAAAAGTATATCAAAGCTATGTACAGCTATGACGGCTAAAAAGGCTAAAATAAAGCACAAAATGGAAATCCAAATATAATGCATTTGTATAGTGATTAAAGTAAGTTTTCAATTTTGACTTAAAATAATCAACTGGTGTGGCACTTCTGATATGAGGTGGCAGTGCATTCCACAATCTGGGAGCACAGTGACAAAAAGCTCCCTCTCCCTTTTTGCTGATCTTAAACCATGAGCAGGTATATGACCAGAGCCTCCTTTATATAATCTGGTGTCATATCTGTAAGTGCTTTATAAGTCAGAAATAATTTATAACGATCCGCTCACTGCTATTCGACAAGTCTCCAGTTACTTGGCCAGTTAGTGTAAAACAAGTAGCATGGCAGGTGTTTTTTAACTGAGCACACATTAAGGGATACTATGTTTGGTCTTTATTTAGAATTACATAAATGCTTAAATATTGAGCCTATATGATGTACATTGGAAACAGCTGTTGCCCCAATTAATGATTAATTGAATAATGATATTATGGCCCATTTCACACATTTTTTAAAAGAATCATGTTGACATAAATACAGACATAATTATAAACACAGTCCCAATGCTGCATGGGCAGTAGCAGGTGGCTGCTGTAGGGGGTAGGCAGGCTTCCAGCAAGATATTCCCATCTTAACAGGGCTTATAGACAGGAACAGCAGGTACTGTGTATGTGACAGAACTACAACAGAGTTATTTTTAATTAATGCTTTCACAGATATTATTGGCTTGACAAAAAATCATACATTATTCTTTTTGCAAACCTTCTGCATAAATAAATAAACTGAATATTTCCAACTGAGAAGAGTTCTCTACCTACTAATTTAAACACTGACTAGTGCCTGGGTGCTTAAAACTGTTGACAAAAAGTGCTGGTATGAGGTGCAGTATTGAGGAGACAGCTGCAGAGATCAAAGCCATCACTTTGGGAATTGAGAGCACATTTCCAGGCTGCTTTTCACATCTCAGTCTATCTTTACATGATAAGCCATGATCATGCTTCTCAGATATTTCTTTTTTTTTTTTTCACTGGCAAAATATGAAGCCAGATGAAAATGACATCTGTGCCAGCATTTGCATTTCATAGTCCTAGAAAATATTAAAATATTATGAATCTACTTGATACGTTTACTTACAGCATTTCAGAAAAGTGTATTGTCTGGTATTTTGTGTTATACCAGTTTTAAACCACAAATGATAAGGCATAACACAAATATATATATAAGGTCATTCCTCATGTGTCACCTATTTCTAACAAATGTTTAAGTTCTGTTTTTCTTACAAATAACTATTGTATTATTATTATTATTATTATTATTATTATTATTATTATTATTATTATATAGGACTATTGTGCATTACTATTTAGTATTTCCCCACCTTGTGTTGTCCAGTAAGAGTGTGTTGCAGTAGGGCCTCCCAAGTGGCGCATCCATTAAAGGCGCCCTGCATGGAGTGCAGGATGTGCCCTATAGCCTGGGGATCAAGGTTCAAATCCAGGCTATATCACAGCCAACCATGACCAGGTGCCACCTGGGAAGGGAGGGCTTAGGTAGGCAGGGGAATCCTGTGGTCGATAGGGCGCCTGTGGTTCTGCAGTAGAGCTGCCAGATCTGTGTTGTCCTCTGGCACTATAGGTCTGGTGGCCTCATTGTGGATCCGCAGTGCAAAAAATGACAGATTGACAGGAGCACATTTCGGAAGACATGTGTTCCAGCCACTGCATCCCAAGTCAGCAGGGGGGTTGCGAGCAGTGAGCAGAGGATACACATAATAATTGGGTACACCAAATTGGGGAGAAAACCAGGGTAAAAAATTGGTGACGACTAAATTTATAAAGAAAGAAAAAAAAGAATGTTGTAGTAATCTGCCATCGGTAACACCAGGGGTTAACAGCAGCTGGGAATCATTTTTTTCATTTTCAGCTACTTGGTTTGATTGGGACGACAGAACCGCTGCATAAATGTTAAACTGCAGTACAGAAGATTTGTATACAATTATTTTTTACATCATCTAATGTGTATATGTTCCTACCCTGGGTTAGCTTAGTGGTCAAGTGGCCATGTGTCAATATAGACAAGCTGCATGGGCTATGAATGTTGTAGGTTAATAAACATGACAGGGTTAGTAAGGGGAGTGCCTTATATAACAAGAGTGGAGTGCTGTGTTTTGACGTATGGGATACAGACGAATGTAAGAGTTATTTAAAAATGAATAATATGGGCTCATCTTCCCACCTACACACAAAGCTTCAGAATGGCTTAACATATTAAAACAAGAGAGAATAACAAGATAATTATTATATACGGCAGTACCAAAAAAACAGGGAAGCTCAAGTGCCTGTAGCTTAAACTACAATGAAAAGCAGACAAGAGCAGAGCAAGCTCTGGAACAAGACTCAAAGTAAAAAAGCAAAACGCATTCAGAAGTTTCTTATTAGAAGTAGCAATACTTTCTAGTAATCAAGTAATTTATTTAGTAAAAATTATATATATTTACTGAGTAGAAAACATATTGTTACTGTAAGATTAAACACAGCAGTTGAGTAGCACAAAATACACCCGAACTGTCCCTAATTGCCATATTAAGATGACAATTATACACTTAAAAAGGGTGGCATTGGATTTGTGTTTTGGCATTGCCTGAAGACCATCAGAGGTCAGGCTGTGCTGTTCTCAGCATCACTCATGAAGGGGGGGTAGGTCCTTGTCGTACACAAGCATCATAGGCTGCCATTATAAAGTCAGAGAGCTTTGCTCATGTTTTTTGATATGGCTAATTTCAGGGTCAAGAATCTGATACTGAGACTCAAAGGAGTCATGTACAATAGCTGCTTCCCATCGAGGTTGGATTTCAAAGTAAGATGTTAAAAAGGCAGAACCTGTATTTGAACCCTTCTAAAACACAGCATTACATAGCATTAGATAACATTTAGAAAATACCTGTCAGAACTATCAGAAACTTATAGCAGACCAATGTTATATGAGGTAAATGCAGATGGAAAAATGTCTTACTGTCTGAACAACAATATATAGACTGATGAAATGTTTCATGAATTAAATTAAACAAAATAACCTTTTATAAGATTCTTCTCTCTTAAACATGATGTTCACATCAAATATATTATTGCCCCTTTTTTCTTTCTGGCTCTGAAAAGCAATTTTTTAATCAAATTTCTAATTGGAAACTATGTTGTGTTTCTGAAAGGAGGATTTTCCCTCTAATCATATATGTAATCAAACTGTTCCTATATATAGCCTTTCGCTTACACCTCCTTGTCATTTCTTTGTTTGGTCCTCCTCCTCCCCTGCCTTGCAGCGTGTCTTGTTCAGGGTGCCTATTGCCTGCCCGCTGGCATAACTGTCTCCAATCTATAATCATTACATCACAGATCAGCAGCACATGGGGCGGAGGAACGTGGTCCAGAGTGCCACTTGTCCTGCCCGCTGGCTATAGCTATCAATAATCATTACATCACAGTTCAGCAGCACATGGGGTGGGGGAACGTGGTCCAGAGTGCCACTTGTCCTGCCTGCTGGCTATAACTGTCATCAATCAATAATCATTACATCACAGTTCAGCAGCACATGGGCTGGCTATAGAGCTCCAATGAACAAGGCCATTGGCCAAAATACATTACATTCCTCACGGGCATGACCATCTGTCAAATGCAACACAAAATTGGATGTAATAAATGGCAATAAATCATATCTGGGCAGATAATAAAACTAAAGTTGCCTGAGCCAAATCCAAAACTTTCACTGCATACAAATGAGGAATCCGATTCCAAACCCCCCCCCCCCCAAAAAAAAGGGGTTTTCAGATAGCAGGGCAGCACTTGAATAACCGGTATATAATTAATTGGCACAATTTAAATATGAACAATAAAAGGGTACCAGATTGCCTATTATATACTGCCTGTATTTTTCTCTTCTGAAACATGCAAATGCCTTGGTGTGCATGCATAAATGCATGAATGTGTCACATTCAAAATTATTTTTGAAACAGCTGTGTGTTCGTTTACTTTAAATCGTTTCTTAAATGCTAGTATGCCAATGCTTCTTTTACTGGAAGTGGCAATAAGGAATGAATACATGACTTGGAAACAAGCTGTTGTAATCAGGTCATTAAGTGGTCTCTTTTGTATCTCCAGTCCAGCTGCAAATATGTTGCGCCACAAAAAATAAAAAAATAAATAAATAATACGAATACTTATAATAATAATAATACTAATGTAGTCCTTTATTCTACACCATTTGCAACTCATACACTATCAGGCAAGGGTTAAAGTGATTCTTTCTAGACACCAATTAGCACAGCAGAAAGTACTTCACCTGAAAGACTACAGCTCTAGCTGTAGGTTTACTTCCAATTCCCTGGAAGATCCATTCACTTACAGTAATGCAAGGCTTGATGTACGACCCCATCATGCAATCCAATGCTTTTGTATTATATTTACACCAGTCAGAGACAGCTAAAGTACAGAATGCACAGACCATTCTTTAAAATTGGTGTCTATTTTGAGAGGAATCAAGACAAATATTAATAGTAATATGAATCCCATAAACCAAGTTTCTGTGTGGCATAACAGTCATATTTATCAATAAAACCGTTATGGAGAATGTATTGAATTATAAGATCTACAGTATGCATTGATGAGGGCAATGAGAATATTGAACACAAAGTAGACTCCTCAGAAAAGTGTTTACAATGACTCATTATAACAGCACCAAAGGTATATGATTTGCTTATTAGCAATTATAAGAGCTTCACTGCATTCATTAAGTTATAATGATGTGGCGTTTCTGCTCATTCATTGTACAGCTTTTAAAACAGGATGTCTTTTCAGGGTAAAGAGGACATAGGCTGTCTTACACGGAAACAGCTACTTTCTTTTTTCAAAACTGAAAGCTATAATTTTTCAAGGGTAATGATGTAAATTAATTACATGTTGTCAGAAAAGAAGCTGCAAATATGAGTTCAAAAACATAATTAGGGCATCCACAAGCATCCTCACTTGAAATAATTACTGGTATCCGGTAAACAAAATATGGTTTCCCCTAATGTTTTAATGCCAGCAAGCCATTTGTGTGGAACCCACTCATCACCACCTGCTGAGAGCAACAGACTTGTTCTCATTTATCTCTATAAATATCGCCACAACCACTTGATATCTTTACACCTAAATGCTGAAATAAAAGATGTATCCCTTCTGTTAATATATTGTTATGAACATTCTTGTTCATGGCAACTGGATTAATTATATGATAGTGTGCCGCTGCCACCACCTTTGTTTAACCAGGGGGTCTGCTAGTTATTAATATATTTTTTGCATAAAGGAAGAGAGTATGTGACGCCACAAAGACACCTGTAACAGCAACTCAGGGCAAACGGTTTATTAATGCACAATTAAAACAGGGCAGTTAGTGATCTAAAACCATACCAATAGGATATACTAATTGTTAAGTTAATAATTCTCTGTGCAATGGGTAAGAGAAGGGGGCAGACACACCCACTACAGACCTTGCAGGGTAAGAAAATAACTCAATAAACAATAAACCATTAGTAAACTTAAATCTCAATGCAATCATAAGTAACAATACACAAACCACAACAAAGTGGCTCAATGAACCACAAGTAGCGAAATCAAATAATTGCTAATAGCAAACAAGATAAACAATATCTATACATCACAGCAATCTCAAACACACAGAAATAAACCCCCACCAAAGGTTAGAGTGAGCGTATCTGTCCCTTACAGATTCACATTTAAATACACTGTATCAACACAGAGCTTAAGTGCAGTTAAAACCAATAACGCACCCAGATTACAGGGTAGAAAATACAATACAATTGTATAGCAGTTTAAAAGAACCCTTCCTTGATTTCAGAGTCAAAGTCAGTCCCATTACAGACTAATAGAATCTCGGTGCTCACTCAGAGCTGTCTATTCCCGGTCCAGGCACCCCCGTGTTCGTCTTCTACTTCTTTTTAGGGGTTGTTGGCGCATGCCATCTAAATAGAGATGATGAGGGCCCTCTACCTCTACTACTCCACATTAGTAAAGTTAAAAAATGCATATAGAATATAAAATAGTAAGATTTACAGAGAAAAACTAATTTATCTCGGTTGCACAAGTATTCAACCCGTTTGCTGCTGCAGCCCTAAATCAGCTCAGGTGCAAATGATCTGTTAGAAAGGTCACAGAATTTGTGAAACGGTTTCAGTCTGTGTGTACTCAAAGTGGTTTAACTTGTAGATAAGTTCCCTCAGGTACATAAAGACTTTCAAGCTCCAACTAACATAGTGATTCAACAAAGCAACCATGAAGACCAATGAGCTTTTGAAACAAGTCAGGGATAAAGTGGCAGACAGGCACAGAGCAGGAGAAGGGTACAAGAAAATTTCAAAGGTGCTGATTATCCCTCTCAGCACAGTGAAGTCCATCATTAAGAAGTGGAAGACGCATCATACCACCCAGACACTACCCAGATCAGGTCAGCCTCCCAAACTGAGCAGCCGGGCAAGCAAGAAACTGGTTTGGGATATCACTGGGAAGCCAACAATGACATTGAGAGATCTGCAAAGTTCTGTGTCTGAAATGGGAGTCAATGTTCACACATCAACAATAAGCCGGTCCCTACACAAAGCTGGCCTGTATAGACGAGTGGCAATAAAGAAGCCATTACTGCAAAAAAAGCATACTGATGATACTGCAGCCATGTAGAAAAAGGTTTTGTGGTTAGACGAGACAAAAATTGAACTTTTCGGTCTAAATTCCAAGTGTTACGTCTGGCACAAGCCCAACACTACACATCACCCAGTCAACACCATCCCAACTGTCAAGCATGGTGGTGGCAGCATCATGTTATGGGGATGCTTCGCTTCAGCAGGGACTGGGAAGCTTGTCAGGATAGAGGGGAGAATGGATGGTGCATAGTACATGTGAATCCTTGAGTAAAACTTGTTTGAGTCAGCCAAGACTCTGAAACTGGGGAGGAAATTCACATTTCAGCAGGACAATGACCCAAACCACAAAGCCAAAGCCACACTGGTGTGGTTCAACAAGAAGAGAATTAATGTTCTTGAGTGGCCCAGTCAAAGTCCAGACTTGAATCCAATCAAAAATTCATGGCGAAACTTGAAGATTGTAGTCCATCGACGATCCCCAACAAACTTATAAGAACTGGAGCAATTTTCTCGTGAAGAAAAGGCAAAAATTTCAACAGCCTACTGTGCAAAGCTAGTAGAGACCTATCCAAAAAAACTCATAGCAGTAATTGCTATAAAAGGTGCTTCTATCAAGTACTGGCTTAAGGTGCTACACCCCCTTGAACTTTTTTCACATTTTGTTGTGTCAGTGCCGCAGAGTTTCATGCATTTAAATGAGGATTTTTTTTCCCACTTATCTACACACCATATTCCACACAGTTAAGGGAAAAAACATTTGTATTGAGAAAAAAATAATTACAGCTATTTCAGCTCTGAGTCTGTTGGACATCTAGATTTGTTTAAGCTCTAAACTGTTTAAGCTCTGTCAAGTTCCTTGGGGAGCGTTGATGGACAGCAATCTTCAAGTCATGCCACAAATTTTCGATTGGATATAGGTTGGGGCTCTGACTGGGCCACTCAAGGACATTTACCTTTTTGTTCCTTAGCCACTCCAGTGTAGCTTTGGCTGTGTGCTTTAGCTCATTGTCATGCTGAAAGTTGAACTTCCATCCCAGTTTCAGCTTTCTTGCAGAGGGCAGAAGGTTTTCCTCAAGGACTTCTCTGTACTTTGCTCCATTCATTTTCCCTTCTATCCTGGCAAGTGCTCCATTCCCTGCTGATGAGAAACATCCCCATAACATGATGCTGCCAGGTCCGACATAGGACCGCAAAGGGTTAAAAGAGTTGATCAAAAGGATCAACAGGAATACCGCTACTCAACGCGAGCAAATTGAGAGGTGGAGATGGAAGCTAGGGCTGTGCCAGTGGCGGACCTCTGCCTCTGCCCGCTGCTGCAGCCGCCTGTGCCCCGGTCGTCACTGCAGTCGCCCCAGTCATCCCAGTGGGGTCCTGTGTCGCCAGTTCGCGGTCTCTCCAAGGAAGCGCCAGAGGGACCAGCCCACCCTCAAGCCCGCCCGTGGAAGAGGGTGAAAATTGACATTTGTGGACTTGAGGGTGGGTGGTCTTTTAAGGGTGGAGGGAGGTGGCCGTTAAATGGCCGGTGTCTTGAAAAGACAAGGGGGAGGATGTGTGAGCAGGGAGAGGGTTAATTTCTTCCCTGCTAAACAAAAAAAAAACGGCCAAATGCACATTTGTTTGTTTTTATTGTTTAACTGCAAAATTCAATTTCCGTGTCTGTGTCTATGTTTTACTGTTGTTACTTTAATTTCTATTTCCCTTAATGTTCTGTTTAATGTTTCTTTGTTGGGTACATGTACTGCATTTCTTAAATATATGCTCCACTGTTTCTTGTCCTCCACAATTGCTGCATAACCCATTCTCATGACTCCCAATCCTGTATAAATGATCATTTAATGCTGTATGCCCTAACCTTAGTCTATTAATATTAGCTTCTTCCTCTTTGTTTTTCTATTTCCCCATATGTTTGTATTTCCCTACTTTTGAGTGATTTTCATAATACAATCTTCCCTTTCCACTGTTTTCCCATTGTTCTTGCCATATATCTACTATGTTTGCTTTAGCCACAGCATTCACCCCTGCAGGACTCAAAGGTATTATTATGTCAATTTGTTCATTTAGAGTAGCTTTATTTGCTTCAAAATCCACAATTGAATTTCCTAAGATACTCCAGTGACTTGGAATCCAAGCTAACAGAATATGTTTTCCATTTTTGTAGCTAGTTGTCATTTCTGAATAATTTCATATATGATGTCTATCCTGTCTCCTGTTCCTGATTCTAATGCCTGTGTCGAGCTTAGAGAATCTGTAAAAATCACAATATTATTTTCTTTAAATTTCTCTATTTTGTCTATGGCCAGAAGTATTGCCATTAACTCTGCAGTAAATATTGATAAATTATTTGAAAATCTTCCCCTTCTACATGTTTCTAATATGTGTATATAGTAAGCATATCCTGTTTACCCAGATTTAGGGTCTTTTGATCCATCTGTGTATATCTGTAACATCTCTTCCTTATTTTTAACATATTGTAGTGAACCTTGTTTAACGCAGACAGACACATCATACAGGGCGAGGGAATCCACACACAGACAGAGGGCGGGTGCGAACCCGGGACCTCTCACACTAAAGCATAGCACCGATACCGCTGTACAAAAGAGCCAGTTTCTTTGCAAGGAGCGTATATCGAGCTTATGTCTTTATATGTGATTACATCACCTATCAGACCTGCTGCTGCCTTCCCCCGTGTGCACTACAATATTCCTGTCCTTTTATCTTAGTTTCCATTTTATTTCCTTTCTTGCTAATTATTGTGGTTAACAGTTTACAGATTAATATTTTATCTCTATTTTCCAGTCTTTTTATTTCCTAATTCTTAATCTCTTTTGCCAAATCTGTCCTATGGAATGCGAATGTTCCGCCAGCTTTTTCCCATTTTATATTCATGAGACAATTCGTTACAATACTCCCCCTCACTGGATGTTCCTCACTAAAGGATTTAATCTTGTTCCAATACCTTATATTCGGCACCCTGTGTTAAGCGCCAGTTCTATTTTTAAAGTCTGGTCAGTCAAATCGCAATCGCTGGCAACTAATTTAACAGGTGTCTCTATTGACAGTTCTAATGGAGCAATCAATGAGGTGACTCAGTGACTTTTGTAAAAAATGTGAAAAACTGTAATTTAATATAACAGGGTCAATAATGCCCTGTTCACATTTATTTTGTGTTGTTATTTTTATAATTTTATTTTATTGATTTGATTAGCGCACGCTTTATGTTGTCTGAGACTTTGTCATTGATTTGTATCACGTTATGTTGGCTTCTCAACTCGTTTCCCTTTATCTGCTTTATTGGGCACTGACTAATTTAATTATTGCACCTGAGTGGCTTCAGCTGGTCGGTAGACGACAGGAATGTAGGAAGTGAAACAGAATAGGTTATACTGTGATGCTGGCTTCTCTCTGTCTCTGTGTTCCCTCCCTTGCACGGACACTGTGTGTGTGCCTGTGTGTGTATATAGACTGTTGTATTTCATTTTTTATTAGTACTATTTTGTTTCACTATTTAATGAAAATGTGTTCTCCCTTTTATTCGGGATAGCAAGGTTGAGGCATTGCTGAGGCTAGCGCATGAGCTGTGACAGGATAGCTGTGGCCAGGGGTCCCCTCTAGCCGGCAAGGAACCGCCGGGGACAGCAGTGACTTGGGCAGGAGGCCGACCCGGTCAGTCGGAGGAGTGAAACTGACTTCCCCCCCAGAGGGATCCCTGTGCGAAAGGAGCGGTATTAGAAATAAGAGGGAGTGGAGAAGGAGGGAGGAGGAGGACAAAAACAAACACAGACAGAGGGTTGAAGCAGTGCTGAGTGTATAAATATCAAAGAAAGAGATTGACAACCCCCGGAAGTAGGCTGCGTGGCTAATCCTGCCCCCGCTGAATGCTGCCAGGGAGGCTAGAGAAGCCGAATACAGCTATAAAACTTGGAAGCTCTGAGAGGGAGTGCCCTCTACAGCGTCCACCGAATTACACCTAAAGGTTTACATTAGTGTGATTTTTCTTGGCGACCTTGTTCCTATAATTTGTTATGTGCCTTATCGCACTAAACTGGCATAGTCGCTCTACATTCTGTGGGAATTAAAGGCAGGTGTTTGCTGTTCCTGTATGCTCCCGTGATCGAGGAGGTGTCACATTGAGGACCACTGATTGAAACGGTGGTGGATCTAAATGTATGTTACAACAAGCTGCGCTCCACATATGCTGTGTACTGGGTGTGAATTATGTATGATCTATATCACACTTATTGCACTTCACTGGTTCTCAGCGCCTCAATCATCAATTGTGAATCTACTGCATGCGGTAGCTAGAGAATGAATCATAAAGGCCAGGACAGCTACGGAATTGCCATATTTTTTTTTAAAAAAAAGGAAAATTATGGTTGAATCCACTCACTTGCAATGCTTGTTCCTGGCTGGTGAATAAGCGACTGGATTCTTGATCCTCTACGCCATCTAAGTCCCTTTGAAACTAACATATCAATTTCTGCCACCTGAATTTTTGGAAGGTAAATCTATACATTAAATACAATATTCTGTGTTTGGATGCTTTATCTTACTATAGAAAGGAGAGAAATAAAGGCCACCACACGAGGTGGGAGACTGGTTCACCACCGTGGACTTACGGGTCACGTACTTTCATGTTCCCATTCGTCCAGAGCACAGGAAGTATCTCCGATTCTCTTTTCAGGGAAGAGTTTACAAATTTGCTGTGCTGCCATTCGGCCTCTCCCTAGCTCCTCATACGTTTTCAAAGTGTATGGACGCTATCCTGGCCCCTCTGCTGCAGGGGATCAGAGTAATAAATCTCGACAACTGGTTGATCTGTTCCCAGTTGCGAGAGGGAGCAGTGGCCCACACGGCGGTCGAGACGGAGCATCTGGTGAGGCTGGGCCTCGTCATCAACAATGCAAAGAGTCTGCTTACACCAGTGGAGTGCACGACGTACTTGGGACTCCAGCTGGACTCCAGTACGATGCGCGCATACCTGTCAGATGACAGGGTTGCAGCTATCCAGGGTTTCCCATCTATACCGCTGCTCCCGGCCTTTCTCGAAAAGGTCCAGTTAGAGGAGGCGTCAGTTCTCCTAGTGTCCCCAGGTGGTCCAGGAGAATCTGGTTCTCAACTCTGTGCCAGCTGTTACACGGCCAGCCCTGGGAGATCCTACCGCTCATGAATCTCCTCAAATCAGGCGAGAGGTACCCGGAAATGGGCAGGTTCCAGCTATGGGTCTGGCCCTACGTTCCCTCTAAGACTTTCATTTAGTTAGCCACTGTGGCTAAAGTTACTGGAAAAACTTTAGCCACAATTATATAAACAAGTTATGAACCTACTGTTTCAGCAAGGCAAAAAGACCTGTATTTTATTTGAAAACACGTAGATATTTGCCATATAATGCCAGACCCTACCATTTACAATACACATAAATATTAGATTTAATTTGCACTATAACTCTAATTCCCATTTAATAAAAGCCAAACTTGTTACAGATTTCCTAAATTCTGAATAGGTTTGCAGAGATATTCATCTACCGAATGGTAAAGCAAAATTGTGCCAGTAGACAGTGCTATTATTATTAGTGTATGTTAATATTAATGCCTCCCTGACCAACCACAGCACTAGTTAATGTAATTAATACTATTAGTAGGATTGTACAGCCACTACTGTGTTTTTTTTTTTTTTATTACCGTGTTCTTTCACCTTGACTACTGACAGTAATATTGCATCGATTCTGACATTAAAACTCAATAAATCATAGCGAGACGAACCCTTCTTTTTAAAATAATAAATGTGTTTATTATTTTATTAAATTATTGAATCCACTCTGTTTCTATTTCCAAAATATATTTCAACACATTTTAAAGAGATAGCAAGCAAAGGGAAAATAAAAAACTTAGCTGTGATCTTGAATCTGTGTGTTTCTGGCTTGTCGTCTGTGAAAGTGTTCTTTTGTGGCCAGAGGGTATGTTTGAAACCATGACTGCTTCACCTCCCTGTGACTAGTATCACGGTCATATTTTATCTGTGTGCATGAGTGGTATTCAGTGGTATTCCTTGAGCTGCATCTTTTGGAACATCATTCTGGTAATTGGTCTGTACAATTTGTTTTACAACACTTTTTTCCATTTGGATGCCATGTGGGGTTTTTTTTTTTGGTTGAGTTTTTGTTTTTTTACAAGCAGCACAGTCTGCTGATTGTTTCTATTAGAGCCTCTGTCCTCCCGCCAAACAAAACGTTTGTGGCATGCATATGTTAAGTGATCAAGCTAAAGAGCTTTCATTGGGCGAAATGATCTCAAACTAAACAGTCTTTATTGATTAATCTACCAGCACACGTTGAATGTACATTTTTCAAAGCCTTTGCCACTGTGGCGAACTTCAGGGAAAAATAGTTGAGCCACAAGGGAAAATGTTTCGCTTGTGAAGACATGAGGAGCAGCTAGTGGGAACGTAGCATAACAAGCTGGGTTAAATAAACAAATCGTTCAGACAAAGAACAGTAATGTGTAGTCAAACAGTTTTGAGATATTCAATCATTTTATTTCAAAATCCAAAGTTCCACAATTTTACAATAATCCCTTTGTATGACTTCAGTTTCCCGTATAGATTTTCATATAGTATGTAGGTTTTAAAATATAAAATGGGTGACACAGTGCATGTCCAGTTTTACTTGCGATGAGTGGAAAAAAACGTTTGTTTTATATTCCTTAACTATGGAACAACAGTGACAAACGGGTTTTCCACTTTTGCAAGCACACGTGTGATCAAGTTGTTTATATAATACGATAAAGACAGAGAGATGGACAGGTTTAAAAAACACACACATAAGTGATAGCGCACTTTCTTTATGCTTTAGTTTATAAGTACCGATAACAAAAAATACAGGTGATGCTTTGTTCACATTACTGTACACTGAGAAAAAAAAAAAAAAGATTATTTAAAATTGAAACTACATGGTTTTAGCACACTTTTTAAAATCATAGTCCTACTTCGTACACAATTAATATAACAGATAATGGTGCATTGGCACGCTATGATACTGTAGCGTTGTGTGAAAATAAAGAAGACTCTCATAAGCAGGGTCTTCATTTTCAGAAATTGATGGTTTATTAATTTTTTACAATAAACAGAAACACTGTCAGCCATGGTACACGCCAAAATAATAAACCCCTTTAATTAGTGTTTCTCTTAATTTGTCTTGGTTATTCTCTGTCTCAGTCGTTTCCACTACACTTCTCATACTGAGGGTCTGGAGCGCCCACCCCTGCCCCTTCCTTGGGGATGCTGGAGCAGGAGCGGAGCTGGAGCTGGAGATGCTGGAGCTGGATCACTGGAGCGCTCCGGAGCATGGAGCCGGAGCTCAGGTTTAGAAGCAGCTCCACTATTTCCTGCCTTTCACGTTTTAAAAATCCTTCCTGAATTATTCAGTTCAAACATTTGAATGAACAAAATAAATAAGTACAGTATATCAAATGCCTAAATGTAAATTCAGAAGTACATAATATTTCTGTTGATATAAGGAGTCGTCATTGTTGGACCTGTGGTTTTGGTTCTTGGTCTATGGTACTTTGAGAGAGGTGAAAACAGAGGCTATTGTGACCTATCTGTGATTAACGGATTTACTTCAAAAACGTAGGCTAATAGGAACCAAGTTCATACCTAACTGATTAATTAAAAAAAAAAAATGTATCTAAATACAATCATCGGTTCTGCTGCTATCGTGAAAAAACCAAAAAGAGAGAATCAGCTTGGTATTGTAGGACCTTGACCTGGAGGTCAAAAGTAAAAGATTTCTCACAATCCTTCTTTATACCTTAATCTACCTGTGTGACAATTACCTTCAAAAACTAAAAAACGAAAGCATCATTTTAGTATCCTCTCTCCACTTTGCCAGCTGCAGATAATTTTAATAAGTGTCCAAAGCGTGACATTTTTCTGTTGTAGGCCTGGTTCGTTCAAGAGGTTATATTTTAGCAACTATAAATAACAAGAAATAAATCACATTTTCTAAGCTGATTTCACAATGAAACTGAGCATTGCGTGACGGGCAAGATTTTCAAATCTTGCTTTTTTAAATGTTTTTTTTTTTTGTTTAAAGCAGCTTTTTTGTACAATATTGTGTACTGTGTCAGAAAGGCCCAAGAAAAGTTACATATACACACTGAAACAAACACTAACTGGTGCTTGCTGACGCTCCATTGCCTTGTCTTGCCTTGCGCTGGAAAGGAATCAAACATTAGAAGAAGATCCGTTTCCTCAAGTAAAATTTCACTAACTGTGACAAAAATAGTGGCTACTGTACCTTTGCAGGAAGGTATGGGAATACTTTAAGCTATGTAAACATTTCATTTGTTTTATTACTCGAACAAAAAGCGTACACTGCCCTTGACCCCCACTCCACCAAATGCTTTGTAAGCTTTTCAGAAAAAGTCAGTAATGTCGGTTTTTATCTTCAAAAAACAATTCCGGGAATTTTTCAGAGTTTATTATATATATATATATATATATATATTATATATATATATATATTGTAAACGATCCTTTCACTTTTCACGTTCGTTGCCCCTTTCAAAGTAGACCCAGGACACAGAAATGGAATTGATTTAAGTGCTGACGCGCACTTTTAATAAACACCAATCAAATAAATTAAACAAAACAAACAAACACCTAGCTCCTTCCTGGAGCACTAACTATACAGTCTGGAACCTAACTGAACCAGGACAGCTAAGCTGTTTACCTGTAACCCAAACACAACTCACAAGGTTTAACACAGCATTTTACCTTGACTGCTTGGAAGCAGACCACACCTTCTGCCTCCCTACGCACAGCAGCCTGGAACAGACTGGCTGCCTCTCTTAAATACCCTGCACCTGGCTCTAATTTACAACTACCATCAGGTGCAGGGGATTACTAAACAATTAAACAATTACACAATTAAACCCCATAATACCCAAATGTGCATTCTCACAAGGTTTTTAGCAGGGAAGGATTTTAACCCCCTCCCTGGTACCTTACAATATATATATATATTGTAGAGATATTGGTTAACACAGGCAGGCGCATCACACAGGGCGAGGCAATCCACACACAGGCAGAGGGTGGTTGCGAACCCAGGACCTCTTGAACTAAAGGGGTGGTCACACTGGACATGGCGCGCAGAAGATAAAATATTTTCAACTTTCACCATGCCATGCGGTGATGTAAACTACCAGCAGCCAATCAGGGGAAAGTAGGAGGCTCCTTTGCGAGGAAGAAATAAAAAAATTAAAAAATTAATAAAGTGGAGGAAAAGTGCAAGATTCTGATTTCAATGTAGTGAAATAGGTTAACACAGGCAGGTGCATCACAGAGGCGAGGCAATCCATACTTAAATCCAATACTTGAAGAAAATATGGACATTCATTGTATGGAAATAAATCCAAAAAATCTCAACAACATAAGGAATTTTATGCCAGTGCAAAGTTCAACTGGGAACCAGTATATATATATATATATATATATATATATATATATATATATATATATATATATATATATATATATATATACATATATATATATATATATATATATATATATATATATATATATACATATGCACACACACACACACACACAGAGTACTGTGCAAAAGTTTTAAGCAGGTGTGAAAAAATGCTGTAAAGTAATAATGCTTTCAAAAATAGACATGTTAATAGATTATATTTATCAATTAACTAAATGCAAAGTGAGTGAACAGAAGAAAAATCTACATCAAATCAATATTTGCTGTGACCACCCTTTGCCTTCAAAACAGCACCAATTCTTCTAGGTACACTTGCACACAGTTTTTGAAGGAACTCGGCAGGTAGGTTGGCCCAAACATCTTGGAGAACTAACCACAGTTCTTCTGTGGATTTAGGCAGCCTCAGTTGCTTCTCTCTCCATGTAATCCCAGACAGACTCGATGATGTTGAGATCAGGGCTCTGTGGGGGCCATACCATCACTTCCAGGACTCCTTGTTCTTCTTTACGCTGAAGATAGTTCTTAATGACTTTCGCTGTATGTTTGCGGTCATTGTCATGCTGCAGAATAAATTTGGGGCCAATCAGATGCCTTCCTGATGGTATTGCATGATGGATAAGTATCTGCCTGTACTTCTCAGCATTGAGGAGACCATTAATTCTAACCAAATCCCCAACTCCATTTGCAGAAATGCAGCCCCAAACTTGCAAGGAACCTCCACCATGCTTCACTGTTGCCTGCAGACACTCATTCGTGTACCGCTCTCCAGCCCTTCAGCGAACAAACTGCCTTCTGCTACAGCCAAATATTTCAAATTTTGACTCATCAGTCCAGAGCACCTGCTGCCATTTTTCTGCACCCCAGTTCCTGTGTTTTCGTGCATAGTGGAGTCGCTTGGCCTTGTTTCCACGTCGGAGGTATGGCTTTTTGGCTGCAAGTCCTCCATGGCCACTTCTGACCAGACTTCTCCAGACAGTAGATGGGTGTACCAGGGTCCCACTGTTTTCTGCCAATTCTGAGCTGATGGCATTGCTGGACATCTTCCAATTGCGAAGGGAAGTAAGCATGATGTGTCTTTCATCTGCTGCAGTAAGTTTCCTTGGCTGACCCCTGCGTCTACGGTCTTCAACGTTGCCCGTTTCTTTGTGCTTCTTCAAAAGAGCTTGGACAGCACATCTGGAAACCCCTGTCTGCCTTGAAATTTCTGCCTGGGAGAGACCTTGCTGATGCAATATAACTGCCTTGTGTCTTGTTGCTGTGCTCAGTCTTGCCATGGCATATTACTTTTGAAAGTAAACTGTCTTCAGCAACCTCACCTTGTTAGCTGAGTTTGGCTGTCCCTCACCCAGTTTTATTCCTCCTTGTCACAAAGACGGCCAAGTGGGCGGCGTCAGAACCAGGAAGGAATGAAATATACAAAGACGATGATGTGAAATGAAATGATGAAGACGCCTGTTGGCGCCGGTTTATTACAAAATAAAAGGTTTAAACAAACACGAAAACACAGGACACGGCACTCTACGCCAAAATAAATAGACAAACAAAAACAGACTAAACTTAACAAAACGGTGCACGGACAGACACACTGACAAACACGGCGAGTTTTAAATAAACAAGTATCGTGCTGGTCCCACCAGCACGCAATAGTAATTGATATATTAAGTTACTCCTTCTCTCGCTCCCGTTCTCCACTCCCGAACACCCAACCCCCAGTATGTGACAACGTGCATCTATATATACTATTGTGCTGGGATTCAATTACCAATTAATTATTCACTTGAATCCCAGCACGTGAATTAATAAAGTGCAATTCCCCGTGCTCACATATTACTACATTTTACTTGCACGTGAAGTTCTGTGCAATCCTCGTGCCTAAATACACATATACATTTTTAAACACTCGTGTTACACAGACCCGTTTATATCCCGTGTACCAATGTCTATACACCAATATTTAAACACACCACACGCAACACATAACAGATAATATACACAGGGGCGGGCACTTTGTTACACTCCTATACAGCTGTTTCTGTTTCAGTTAATGATTATGTTTCAACCTACATATTGAATTGACGATCATTAGCACCTGTTTGGTATAATTGTTTAATCATACACCTGACTATATCCCTACAAAATCCCTGACTTTGTGGAAGTGTACCTAGAAGAATTGATGCTGTTTTGAAGGCAAAGGGTGGTCACACCAAATATGGATTTGATTTAGATTTTTCTTCTGTTCACTCACTTTGCATTTAGTTAATTGATAAATATAATCTATTAACATGTCTATTTTTGAAAGCATTCTTACTTTACAGCATTTTTTCACACCTGCCTAAAACTTTTGCACAGTACTGTATATACACACACACACACTCTTTGTGATAGTAAATGTTGAAATGTTTTTAATAATTTTTAAAGCATTATGTTTTATATACAGTGTCTTGCAAAAGTATTCAGACCCTTGACCAATTCTGTCATATTACTAAATTACAAATGGTACATTGAAATTTCGTTCTGTTCGAAATTTTATTTTAAAACACTTAAACTCAAAATCAATTATTGTAAGGTGACATTGGTTCTATGTTGGGAAATATTTTTAAGAAAAATAAAAAAACTGAAATATCTTGCTTGCATAGGTATTCAGCCCCCACACATTAATATTTGGTAGAGCCACCTTTCACTGCAATAACGGCTTTAAGTCTTTTGGGGTAAGTATGTACCAGCTTTGCACACAGTGTCGCAGTGATTTTGGCCCATTCTTCTTGGCAGATTTGCTCCAGGTTGTTCAGGTTGGTTGGATGACGCTTGTGGATGGCAATTTACAAATAGTGCCACAGATTCTCAATGGGATTGAGATCAGGACTTTGACTGGGCCACTGTAGGACATTCACCTTTTTGTTCTTGAGCCACTCCAATGTTGCTTTGGCCTTGTGCTTGGGATCATTGTCCTGCTGAAAGGTGAATTTCCTCCCAAGCTTCAGTTTTTTAGCAGACTGAAGGAGATTCTCTGCAGTATTTCCCTGTATTTTGCTCCATCCATTCTTCCTTCAATTTTAATGCCCAGTCCCTTCTGATGAGAAGCATCCCCACAGCATGATGCTGCCACCACCATACTTCACTGTAGGAATGGTGTGTCTTGAGGCATGGGCAGTGTTAAGTTTGCATCATACATAGCGCTTTGAGTTTTGGCCAAAAAGCTCTACCTTGGTCTCATCTGACTACAAAACCTTTTCCCACATCACAGCTGGGTCACTCTCATGCTTTCTGGCAAACTCCAGACATGCTTTCAGATGGTACTTTTTGAGTAACGGCTTCTTTCTCGCCACCCTCCCATACAGGCCAGTGTTATGCAGAGCTCTTGATATGGTTGACTGGTGCACCATTACTCCACTCCCAGCCATTTTACAAAGCCATTATCTCTCTATACTTATTAAGGATACTACTTTTTAAAGATTAGTGCAAAATTTATCCAAAACCAAACAATGTGGGTATAAGGAGCAATAGTAGTTTTTAATGAGAACACAGTGGCTTAACTGATTCATCCTACCACTGGATTCTTTCTTAGGAGTACTTCTAACATTATTTTATGCCATACATAATATTTGATAATTAGGGTCCTTTGGTATTTCAATGTGTTTTTTCAGGATACTGAATTTCAATATATCCAAAATATCCACTCAAGGGTTGCAGTTTATATGCAAGAGAATTGGATCCCATGTGGTCTTCATTTCGGTGGAGATTCTTTCATGAAGACAGTAAAACTAATAATTTAGTTGAAAGGTAAAAATAGCTTGTTTTGATTATTGTTTGGCATGGGGTGTTAATTATTTATGTATTTTTTTTTAAGCTACTTCTTACCTTAAACTTTTTACACAGACGTATATGCAAGAAAGTCTATTTTTCCAAGTGTTATGCTGTTTTTTTTTTTTTTATCTGTAGCTTTTACTGTGTATTGCCTAGATACTGTACATTTTGACTTTTTAAATAAATGCACACTGACTTGCATGTTGAAAAATGTATTCTGTTGAAGCCTGCAAAACTACAAATTGAATTGAATAATGCATTTCTTTTTAGATTTTTCTTAGGTGTGTAGGACCACTTCTTAAATGGGTACTGCAGTCGCAGACTGGATGATCTGGATTACTCTTACTGAGTAATTGAGTGCTGATATATTGTAGGTATTATAACCTTTGTAGAAAGAGCAGATATTAAACCTAAAAATCTCATTTCAGTGATTCTATTGTATTTTTCATTCTCCATCCTGTCCTGTGAAACTCTTTTTTTCGCTTTATTTTCAAACAAACGGAAGATAGAACAGTTTATAAATTAGTCATAAAGTCAAGATGTAATTACTTAAGTTTTTATAAAGCTACACAGTTTAAATTAAGGGATCTGTTTAATACAAAGTACTTTACTACTTTTTTGGATAAATAAAAAAAAAATAAAACTGAAAATTCAATTTTGGTGGTAGGCATCAGATTTTATTTTGTTTATGGATATACAAGATGACTTCCAAATCTTCCCTCTAAATAAACACTAGTTTAAAGTTCTAAAACTGAGTTTAAGTAGCAGAACATGAATTGTATTTCTTTTCCACACCTATGTTGTCGCTTGCTAGATTTTAACCTTTAAACAATTTTTCGGAAATCAAGAGCAAAAACCTTTAAAAACTATCCTTATAGTCTTCATTGAAAGCAAATGTTTTACTGTTTATTTATTTAATGTTGTTCAGGTTGTCCCAGGTGTTTAACACAATCCAGTAGTTTTTGGTTGCAGTTTTAAACATTAAACATAAAGGATGTTGAAAGGACTGCCAGCATGTGTATGTTCATAAATACATTTATTTATATATATATATATATATATATATATATATATATATATATATATATATATATATATATTTTACACTTTATTCATTTAGGTATATTGGCAATCTGCAAAAAGATGGACAGTTGAACAACCCGAGAATCAGTTAAGCCACTGTGTTCTCGGTAAAAACTACTATTACTCCTTATACCCACATTGTTTGGTTTTGGATCAATTTTACAAAGGAGATGGAAGGAAAAAGAAAAGTGAGGAACTTATGCAGAAAGGCTGGGTTGACAGATGTCAGTGGAAAGAAGATTTCACCTGTCTAGTGCTATCTTCCAGCACAGAAAACCTGTGCTACATGGCAGTACTTCCTGGGAACACTTGTGAATGTGTATTAGCTTCTTGTAGAGGTATTTAAAAAATGCTTCAACTTATGCATTTATTACAAAAACATGATCTAATTAAATGTTTTGGTCAGGTAGATTATCAAACAGTAATAGTTTAGAGCATACACATTTGCCAAATATTTAAAATTCTCTTTCTACATTTGAAGCAATACATAAGTTAAAGTTGATGTTCTTAAAACTCACAGCAGTAAATTATCTTTCAAGCTATATTTATTCAGCTTTTTCCATATAAATGTTTTAATTGTACAACAAATAATGCAATGATTATCAGAGGGGCTATAATATATTTATAATGTAAGGTTGTATAAAAATGCAGTAAACATGTTATGTAAATTTGTGACTCTGATCCTGTTTAATGTAATACCTCCTTTATTTTTGTTTTCTTGAATTGTTTGAGTTAAACTTTAAGGTTATTTATTTTAGTTACAGGTTTTTGTAAACATCTCCATGTAGCTTTTGAGGAAGCTAACCATAAAGGACTTGAACTGAATTACATGCAATAAAAGGCTGTCCAAAAAGTTGTTCAACAGGGAAACAGATCACAGAGCAACAACATGCTTTTGGTGCCTAATTTGTTTTCAAAAGCTGTCAGTTGTATACAAATAATCACCAAAACTTGCTCATGTATAACTGTAAGCCATGGTAAACTGTGTATATCCATGTGTGTGTTTAACAAGCTCAATACAGAAGGCAGTCTCTGCTTAGAAATGCCTGATGTCCCCACAGCTGATTCCCCCAGAACCTAACTGCACAAGTAATTCTGAACAACTCTTGGAGAAACTGGATTTATGGTCCAAGAGTCCTGATTTCAAAGACACACCTCAACTGAGAAATATCTTGGAGAAAGCTAACCATATTGTTTTCAGTCATTACGAGTTAAAATCTCACAAATGAAAAATTAATGTTTTGCATCAGTATAGAAAAAAAAATTCTAAAGGCCAAACATGTAATCAAATATCACAATTACCACTGTACCAAAGGCAATGCAATGGTGTTAAAATCAAAGAACATTGACAGCGATTTCAAAGTTAAATGCAAATCTAGGAAAAAGAAAGGGAGAATTCACAAGTATTCAGCCTTCATACAAAGCATATATTCATGTAGCACCTTTATTGTCAAAATCACAAACCAGTGTATGGCTGAAAACGTGCATGCAACCACATATGGTAAACTGGTTCAAATAAAGACAATTATGGCAGGCCTTATTCAGTCCATTTACAGCAGTGCCCCATCATGAGAAAATATTTAAATAAATATTCTGTTGATTACATTTATAAACTGAATATGTTTGAGACATTGACAACTACACTGAAGTTCTGTCCACATTTTGGACATTAAATATCCCATGGCACTTTTTACATGAGCAGGGATGTTAATCCTGGTGTCATGGACAACTATAAAAAACAGGTTATAAAAATCGCAAACAGTACCTAAAGTCTCACACCCTTCCACAGTGAAATATTCTAAGAGTGTCTGCATCATTTCAGTTTGTATGTGGGCATGCATGTGTGTGCAAGTCACTAGCTACATCACAGCTTGCCTGAGCTGCTGAGTTGCTGCTTTGTGTGTGAGGAGACAGGCAGTGTCATATTTCGGTTGGCTGCTTGCCAGTATGAGTGCAGTGAGAGTTTTGAACTGTGTTTTGTGCTCAGAAACTAAGATTTACTTTCTGACTTTTCTGATTTCTGTTTTATATAAAATACTACTGTTGATTAAACATTCCTTGTGTCTGCGCATGTATGTGTGTTCATAGTAAATCCTTGATCTTTGCAACACCTCAATTAAATATTATTAATAAGAGAACTAATCAACCCAGATAAACATTAAATGATCAATTAATGATTTTTTCCTACATTGTACATGCACTTTATAAATACTTATTGGAGCTACTGCATGTATAACCTGTTCTACAAATACTTACTTCAGCCACTATATAAGGCACCAGATGAAATTGAAAATCAAAATATTTTTTGATCTAATCTAGTTTTTATTAGTTCCCTCTCAATATTTAAGATAAATGGTTTGAAGTTATGAAAGACACTCATTAAAATGTTAGCCCATTAGTTTAAAGCAATTTGTAGTTCAGTTTTAATATTTAATCCCTGAAGAAACACAAACTCTAGAATACTTAAGAAATTAAACCAAAGCCAAACCAACTGAAACAGTGTCTGCAGAGTAGCTACTGTAGAACACTTGCATGGAGAACAACTGCTTGATTCATACGGTATTTATATTACCATAGGTCACCATAAGATAATGCTTTGGACAAAAATAGACAAATAAAACCAACCTTGTACCAACAACTTTTGCCAGTTGCTGCACTGGTTCACCACTATTTCTAAGCCCAAAAATCTTTGTTATGTTTGAAACAAGAAGCACAGGCACTCAGGTCTACCATGGGCTCATAGCAATACGTTATTAGAAAGGTACACATTTAAAAATGGTTTAAAAATTAAATAGACATCATAAATTATAGTATCTAACAATCACTATTCTTAGGGTATTTACATGGCACTTGTTGCACCATAATGTCTAATTACTGTTTAACAGAAACCACACTGAAAGACAAAGTAATCCAGAACTCATTAAATGTCTCATTAGGATTTTAGTACACGTTGATGTTTATTCATACTTAGAATGTAAGCAAATACACACAACTACAATAGGTTTGTTGGCATAGTAGGGATTTTGTTTAATTACTACAGTATATGCTGTTACAATTAAGTGATGGAGATTGACTAATATCATGGAATTATTTTAATATATGTATGTGTGCATGTTAAAGTAACATTTATTGCAACTGAAATATAAGTGAAGAAGGATCCAATTTTTGGCCCAAAGAACACAAACATATTACTCAGTCAATGTCTATATGGAAAATATACTCATTATACAAACTGAAAGAAAAAGTCAATGTTCCTATTTTTGATTCCTAGCATTATATTGTTTTAGATTGAAATAAAATGGTAAGATGCTTCACGCAACATCCACAAGTAGTCTCCAATCCAACCAAGGTTGAAAAAAAATAAAGAAATCAAAAATCCCTATGTATGGCCCTGCCTTCTGTCACTCTTGTGAAATTGCTTGCTAGAGCTGTACAGCAGTTTGGTGTAAGACCATGCTGTTGAAGCCTATCTAGCATTGCTTGTCTGTTTGGTGTAAGACCATGCTGTTGCAGCCTATCTACCAGTGCTTGTCTGCTTGCTGGGGTTCTTTTCACTTTGATATATGCCATCAAGGAATGAAGAGACATGAACCCCTTGAAGTCCCTATTCTTGGCCCGGGACTTTCAGCATGATTGGGGATTTTAAGGGTGGAGGTGACCATTGAGGCCATGTGTGCTTCGCACAAGGGTGGAGGTATGGGGCCAAGTGCCTGCCCTTGTACGTATTTATGTGTTCTGTGTTGCTTGTGGAGTGTTAATGTTGGTGTATAGATATTGCTGCATGGGATATACAGTAAATAGGTCTGTGTAGCACGAGTGATTTAAAATATATAGTTGTACTACCGGGATTGCATAAACACTTCAAGTGAATTTAAAATATGTAATAGTATGTGAGCACTGGGTTTGGACAAATTAGTTCACGTGCTGGGATTCAAGTGAATAATTAATTAGTAATTGAATCCCGGCACAGCAGTACATATAGATGCATGTTTCACTCACTTGGGGTTGTGTGTTCGATTAGTGGAGAACGGGTGAGGAGAGGGAGGGAGAAAATAAAAAGTAAGCAAAAGAAAGTAACAACTTCTACAACATGCTGGAAGCACCATCAAGGTACTTGTTCATCTGTTCATCCACTGTTTTGTCGTTTTGTTTGTCTATTTATTTTGGCCTAAAGTGCAGTGTGCTGTTTTGTATAAGTCATATTTCTGTGTGTTTATTAAACACACTGAGTGCCGCAGCATCTCAGTTTTACCTGCCAGTACTGTCTGTCTGTGTTCCTTTCTGGCCTGACGTCACCCCTACAGCCAGCCTAGCTAGTTATTGTAGCACCATATTTTTTGACCACGAACTCAGACGCATCAGATGAAGAAACACAACTGCTGGGACGCGGGTATGTTTCAGAAAGTGTTACTAAATAAGTAAATAAATTTACCTGTAAAGTTTTCTTCTCACTCTCTCTCTCTGCCAGCCTGTCTCTATTGGTTCCTGCTCATCTGGAGTTTGAAATATTCAGTGACATCAGTTTGGTTCTGTGCTTTTTGCTGTCATGAAGAGGCAGGGCTTGAAAACGTCAAGAGAGGGACAGGGCTTATGAAATGAGTGAGAAACTGCTCCTGGGTGAGCGCTTGGGGGAACAATCTATCTGCAGCGATGGGCTGTACTGTCGCACATATATAGTACATACCTCTCTGCAATAAACAGGCCTGTCCAGCAAAGCACAGCGCTCTGACATTTTCATTAACACAGCCCTTCCGCACTCTCTTTTATTAAAGTGCTTGTAAACACTGCATAAATGGATTGCTTATCTCTCAGTTCATGTTATTGTTTTAGTTTAATGCGTCGCTTATTTTTCAGTAAGTTGTTTTATTGTCAACGCGAACATGTACTTCAATGCAGCAGTATTTGCAACATTATGCCCCCTCTGACCCACTTCTGCTATTTTTGTTTTTGCATACTTTGAAACATGTTTTCTTTTGCATTTTCATAAACTGATTTACATTTTCTTCCCACTCCTCATCCACTAAAAATATTATATTTTCGTGTTAAGTATTTCAATTTAGTTTTTGATCAGGCTAGTAGTTACCATGCCCAGCAATTGCCACAATAATCAGACTTTGATTGGCCAACATAAATCATGTGATAATGTGTGAACAGAGAATCACGTTAGAATGTTAGTTGATCCTCTGACGTCTAAACGTACTTGCTGTATCCTAGGTAGCAATGTAGGGCTGCTTATTACAATGTCAGAGTCAAAATAAAACAGCACTCTAATCAAAATATTGTGTATTTCCTAGAAAATAGTACGGGGAAAATATTGAACATTAGATAGAATCGGGTATAAATCAGTAAAAAACAATTTTAAGTTAAAAAAAAAAAATCCTGTAATTTTTCTGTAAAAACCAGAAACGCAGAACATTAACATTTAAAACATACATTCTCTAGTTTAGCACCAAAACTCCAGTTTTATAAAAAGATTAATTCATCTGAATAAGGACGCTTAGCACAAGCAATATTCCATGCTTTCACTGAACCCAGAAAGGAGCATCTGCTGAGGCATGCTTTTAAAGAAGCCAGCTTGTTTCTCCTTAAGTCTGATCCAAGAGGATATTTGTTGTGATTTGATTCATAATGTCGTCTGAGGCTGCTCGCCTTGTACAGACTGCAGTGTAAGTGATTTGTTGCAGATGAAAAACAGGTTTACCACTGTTTCCAGTTAAAGCAAACTCTTTCTCCCATTCTGGCTTAAAGCCTCATACTTTTTTTTATTACTCGTGGAGGGTTTGCTCAATGCCACTGTCTCCACGAAACGAACATTCAAAATTATGAAGTGCCCTTGCAGTGAACATGCAGGCTCAAATAAACAGAAAAGAAAGAAGGCGATTGAAGAAAGAATAATTAACAAGAATGAATACAGAGAACTAAAATAATAAACTTGTGTTCATTTTAACTTGTTCTCTTTTCTTTTTGTTTATTATTCTTTCTTCTGTTCATTCGAGACGCAGAGTGCGTGTCAATCAGCATTTCATAGGGAGCTGCACTTGAACTGCCCGGGAGCCTATTTGACCACCTCTGGTTTAAATTAAAGGATAAAAAAAAAAAAATCTTAAAACCAGATTTCACTTTCTTATATCTAAAAAACACATTTAACCTGAGCTGGAGCCGGGGCTGCTAGAGCCAGCCCGGAGCTGGAGCAGGGGCTGCTGGAGCCAGCCCGGAGCTGGAGCAGGGGCTGCTGGAGCCAGCCCGGAGCTGGAGCAGGGGCTGCTGGAGCCAGCCTGGAGCTGGAGCAGGGGCTGCTGGAGCCAGCCTGGAGCTGGAGCAGGGGCTGCTGGAGCCAGCCTGGAGCTGGAGCAGGGGCTGCTGGAGCCAGCCCGGAGCTGGAGCTGAGCTTCCAGAGCCAGTCTAGAGCCAGAGCTATCAAAGCCAGAGCACGGCCAAACCTAACAGACAGCTAGCTTCCTCAAATTCACATCAGCGCAGCTTTCCAATTACAGCAGCAAGGTTCAACAACTATATGATTTTAACTCAGTCATGTTAAAACAACAGGGAAGCCATTCCAGCTCTATGGCGATGCAGCATCAAATGACTGATTACCAAGACATTTTAATGGTTGCTACTAACATCTGTTGGTGCAACTCTCTTGAAAAGCACTGTACAATTTAGATGGACCAATAAAGAAAATATTTATTATTTATTACAAGGAGCTGAGAAACAAGGCTTCAGAGACAATCCTCTTCAGTGGAATTCATGCACACTCACAGTAATATGCAGAGCGATGTTACAATTAATTCTATACTTGTGAATAAACTGCCTGGAGCAGCACTTCAGAAACAACATTTCTGTCTTAAAATAATGAAACAGAGTTCTGCATGAAACAAGATGGTGCATGGGATTTCATTGAAGCAGCCTTTCAGCAACAAGATTTATTTTTTTAACACATCATTATTTCGAACAATCGATTATTTGAATATTGTGGCAGGGTGAGAGGGGGGGGGGGGGGGGGGGGGGGGGGGGGGGGGGGGGGGGGGGTATTGCAGGGGGCAGGTTGGGGGGAGGGGGGGGGGGGGGGGGGGGGGGGGGGGGAGGCAATGAAACACATAGAATGTGGCTAGAGCCATACATTGAATAAATGATGATTAAATTAGGATCCAGTCACAGGTGTATACAAAAGGTAATCACGGGTGTTAATATTAGAGTTAATGTTGGTGAAGGTGAGGGTTCTGTGCTGTGCTGTGCTGTCCGTGAGTTTTTGTGCAGACCTTTAGTTTTGGCCCCTGTGCCCTTTATTTGTTACTGTATTTTGTTTACAATTTGTATTGGTGTTTATTCACTGTAGCTTTTGCATACTGTCTGTATTCCTGCAGGTAAGAGCTTGGCCATAACGCTGACCTGTCATAAATATGTATTGCCACATTTAAATAATCATCAAATGCAGGGAGTGTCTAACACATGCTTTGCACGTTCTGTCACAAAACTCTCTGAAGATGAAAATGTCACCATTATAATATTGTATCAGTTTAATCAAGCAATCAATCGGCCAGTCTGTCAACCCCTTTATAAAATCAGAAGACAGTCCATTGAGAACATATTTTTGTTTACAAAAAAATAATCACCAGGGGAAATTCACCCAAAATCTTTTTACTCCTTGCCAATCAAATCTTCAATCATTATAACAACACATTGAAAATCCTGTTCAGCATAATTAAAATTCCCTCTGAATTTAGATTGGAAATCAGGAGCCTGTAGCAACTGGGCAGTTTATGAATACATGTATTGTCCGTTTCAGAGGCAGCGCTATCAAATCCTAATCATTTACATATGTATGACAAATTATATTGTAAGAAAGATGGTTTTATACATTTATATGGGTTATACTTACTGTTATAGGTCATTTATAAAATAGGTCTCCGAAAACAAAGGTCACAGGTCAACCAAGCCTGTTTAATGGAGAACCACCGACCCCAAGAAGAGAGAAAACGGTTGCAAAGGAATTGGTAGGGAGACAGGGGAGAAAGATTTAGTGACAGCTGGCTTTGGTCTACAGCTCTGGCCAAATGTTTTTGTGTCAACCAGAATTTTAGGATTTACACATCATTAAAAAAAATATATATATATGTGCATGTGTGTAAACATAATTTAGATATTTTATTTATATCAGTACAGTATTTCACATTAGATTTCAAAATGCTACTTTTTTCAATTTTTGTCGTGAAATATATGGAAAACTACAAGGCAATGCAACTCAATATGTTATTCAGAAGGTTTCATTAGACTTTATCAAGCAAAATGTGTTAATTTTATATGGTGATGCAAAACTTTTGGCCATAGTTGTAGTATTGGTTAACCAGCAGGGTTAGAGCAGTGGGCTAAACCACATCCCTACAATTAGCCTCCAATTAACCTTGTTTGGCTACAGCATCTCATTGGATTCAACCTTCCCTACCAGATGAAAATTCAGGCAGCAGTCATTTAATGTTTTTGCAATTTACTGTTACAACTTCCATTGGCAAATTAGGAAACAGTAAAATGTAGATGTCTTCTCTGCACACAGTATAGAGGACTATAAAAATATCAACTGCAATTGTGCTTAACACTGGAAAAAAAACATTCAAGGTAAATGACATGTATTCTGTACTGTGTAATACCAAAGCTGAATATCCCTGCTGAAAGTCAGTCGAAGGCAAGACTGCATGTTTTAGATATTTTAATAGAGGGCTGTGTGTACAAAGGCGCCTGTTGTAGGTCCTTCTGTATCGCAGACAGCAAAAATTGCTGATGTTTCATGAGAAGTTTCAGCTCTGGGCTACTAGTACATGTGACCTTTTGTTTTTTTATTGCTTGTCAATGTTTTTTGACTGGGGAGCCTATTGTTTGTTCATCTTTTGTACAGACTTCCACAGCAACTCATTACCACTTGTTGTGCACCAAATCCCCGCCCAGCTTTCATGCTATCCTCAAGATAGCAACCATCTCTATGCATTCCTATTTTATATAGTCTGTTACTTATTCTACAGTAGATGCTTGATACTGGGTCATTCTGGGGGGCGGCTGTCATACAACCAAGTAGCTAATTTTAGGGGTGTTTGTCCTCATAATTCTGCACTTGTTTCTGGCTGGATTGAAATATTTGGCCATCTGCTACCCCAAACTCTTAAAGCATCTCTAAAATTCTGCTTCCTAAGCACTACAATGCAACTGCTAGGAGTGGGTGCAACTTTACATTTGCCTGTAACTGATTCATGCACCAATGAACAGTATAATTATAACACTTTCACTATTTACCGCTGCGGCCTCCCATGTACAAACTATTGTTGCAAAGCTCTTGTTTCAGTATGTGGTGGTTTATTAACCAACTGGTAGATCCAGACCAGAACTGATGTCCTCTGATTCAACAATAAAACATCTGTATTTCTGTTAAAATACACTTAAGTCTTGATTAAAAAAAATAAATAAATTAAAAAAATAAGTAAAAAAGAAACTGATGGTTTTTGCAATGTATGCAATATTATCGTTAAATAATTGAACATAGTTTTTATGACATGGTACTTTATAAAACCCTCTATAAGAGAGATGCGGCACAGTTAAAATATAATCCTTGGGTCAATCAGATTGTCGTACATTACCGATATACACTAATACTAGATGGGGCAATTATTAAAAAGTAATACTAAAAATAGGCCACACAAATAGCTGCAAATTATTGATAATAAATGTATCTCTTTATTTACCAACACAACTCTTTGCTCACAATAATGCAAATGATACTAATATATCTCTCGTTATTGAGATCAAGCAATGCCAATTTAAGGAAAGCAGCAAGCACAACCATAGCCCAACACATTAAAACGAGTAATGTAAACCACAGTCTTACTTTTTTGGTTTTCCCCATTGCCTTCAGTATTGAGATGTTCAAATCTTCCAGGGCACCCAGAACATTATCATACTCTCCAAGGTGTTGGGAAAAATATTCTGCAAAAGGCAAAAAACAAAACACTAAAATGTTAATACTTAGCAGGAAGTTATTTTGGGCCATATTTTCAAACCGTTTCCTCCAGTCTTTAAATTTACTCCTGTTTTTTAAAAGGCGAAACAATGTATGTAAAACATGTTCTATAAAATGCTCTTGTTATATAAACAGAATACTCTATTAGCATTCACAGAATGTTATTTTTTCACCCATGTTGATGGGAGTATATATTCAATCTTTCCTCATTCTCACATCCTTATTTGTGGAATAACTACAGTACATGAACGTTCTCTAAAAATTCACTGTATTGTCAATGTAGTGCCAAATTTGGCAATGGCATGGTTGAGAACCACTGCCTTATGATGTATCAGTCCATTAGCTGGCCAGGATGTAAAACCATTCAATGATGTATTTAACAAAAGGAAAAAAAAGTTAAACTCACCACATAGTTCATCTGTGTCCAGATTGCTAAAGAGACATACAAAAAACTAAAATGTTATAAGCTCTAATCTGCATTAGGAAAACATAACCCACACATCTGCATCTGTCTAATTGGCTTGTGTCAAAAGCTCAAAGCTGGATTTCAAAGTGGTCAGTGCCTGCCACACACTGTTGTGATGTCAATGTACATGTAAACGTGCCACATTTCTGTTGACTGAGATTACATATCTGTTATTTGATTTTGGGATGTATTGACTCAAAAGGCTTATATGCTTTTGCTGGGAATTGTCTGCTTCCTTTGCAGGTACACTGTACAGCTATTGCCAAAAGTTTTGCATCACCCAATGGAAGTAACTTGTTTTGCTTCATAAAGATTAATGAAACCTGCTGAATCATGGCACATTAAAATATTACATAATGCTCTGTGGTTTTCCATATACTTAACAAATAACTGACACAAATTGAAAAATGTGACATTCTAAAAACTAACATGAAATACTGTACTACTATTCTGGCTTCGGGTAGACTTTTTGAAGTTTCTTTGATTACATGATGTTAAATAAAATATCTAAATTATGTTTATATAGTTTTTACATTTTTTATTATGTCACAATACTAAAAGTCTAGGTGATGCAAAACTATTGGCCACAGTTGTACTAGCACATCCTGAAGAAGCAGAGATGAACAATTTGTTAGTGTCTGTGCTTGTGTGTGAGAGACAGAAATCTGCATTCCTTTGAGGTACCCATATCTGCAGCAATGTCGTTTTTCATTAAGTAATCCCCAATGTCTCATCTCTTGGAAATCACTTTCAAACAGGAAACAGCACAGAACCTTGAACACAATGACTTTGAGCAGATCAATAACTCCATGTCATTTAGGGCATGTTTTTCTTTTTTGGAGTAATAAATTATAACAAAGACATCTGTATAACACTGCGATTTTCATAATTTCATAAATGATGACACAAATAAAACACTAATTATAGATGAAGAACCTGTATTCAGCATTTCCTTGTTTACCAACTTTTGTCACATTTGCATATCATTTGCACAAAAAAAAATACACAATATAAGAAACTCTAACGTTGAATATCTGCAAACACTCCACAAGATGTAATGTTCTGCTGTGCTAAATAAAAAAGTCAATACATTAATCCAAATTGAGCTCTTTGAAAATTATTATTGCTGTCATTTGCAAACATACAAATAGATCTGTATCATTTAAATTCATATTATTTAATGAACATGCTTTGGATCATATAGAAGACTGCTGAGATTAATTTATTAAGGATCGGATGAGCACTGTAACAATGAGGACCTCTGTAGCTTGTTAATGTGACACTGTACATTCATTCTGAAAAGACAATGAAAATGTCACCAATAATATGGGTTCCATAATGTCCCACTTTCAAAATAATTTAATGGCTTTTTTAAAAATATATATTATATACAGCTATATATATACAGCTCTGGAAAAAATTAAGAGACCACTGCAAAATTATCAGTTTCTCTGGTTTTACTATTTATAGGTATGTGTTTGGGTAAAATGAACATTTTTGTTTTATTCTATAAACTACTGACAACACTTCTCCCAAATTCCAAATAAAAATATTGTCATTTAGAGCATTTATTTGCAGAAAATGACAACTGGTCAAAATAACAAAAAAGATGCGGTGTTGTCAGACCTTGAATAATGCAAAGAAATTAAGTTCAGATTCATTTTTAAAACACCACAATACTAATGTTTTAACTTAGGAAGAGTTTAGAAATCAATATTTGGTGGAATAACCCTAATTTTCAAGCACAGCTTTCATGCGTCTTGGCATGCTCTCCACCAGTCTTTCACATTGATGTTGGGTGACTTTATGCCACTCCTGGTGCAAAAATTCAAGCAGCTCGGCTTTGTTTGATGGCTTGTGACCATCCATCTTCCTCTTGATCACATTCCAGAGGTTTTCAATGGGGTTCAGGTCTGGAGATTGGGCTGGCCATGACAGGGTCTTGATCTGGTGGTCCTTTATTAACCCTTTGTGGTTCTATGACGGACCAGGTCTGACATTACAATTTTCCCTTTCCGACCCTGTCCGACGTCATCAAAAAAACGTAAAGCAGAGGTCTAGTCATTTTTTCTCGGGAAAAAGCAGAGAAAACCTTTCAATGCCCAAGTGAGACAGTTAGGAGATGAATGAAGCCGAAAGGAAAAAAAAAGGGGGGCGTATCTGATAGCCCCATGCACCACAGAGATAACACGGACATAAACAAAGGAGATAGCTGCTTCTGCATCCAGCGTGCAAAGAATATCACAGAAATTTTCAGAGCTTATTGAGCTATTACAGTAATAAAATAATGACTTGGATCGCATTATTGAGGAATTTGGTGATAAAGTGAGTAATCAGGAGAGGATTTATCAGTATGCATGTCTATAAACAGTTATGTGAAAAATACAGCAAACAAGGGGTGGGGCTTGGCTAGAGATACAGTACAAAGTGTCCTTTTGCGATTCAACGCTTATTAAACCTGTTTTACTCTGAAAAAAAAATTAAACAGCGCGTGTGAAATAAACAGTGCATGTGAAAATAAATTGGACCTGACGCACCTGACAAGAGCTGAATAAATGGGACAACAAGGGTTAAACAAAAAACTATCGTAACACAGTGGAAAAACACATACAAATAGCCAGGCACAAGGGCCAAAATAAAAGGTTAAAATTTAGTTGTCAGGCTGGGCATTCACCTTCACTGACCAAGTTCTCCAAAAAACAATACAAAACCACAGCACTCACCTAAACACCACTCCCCAATTAGCACCAGTACCTAACTGGGAAACTGCCAGACCTGTGATTGCTGGCAGGGATAGATTTAACCCCATCCCTGCCAACCTTACATTCCCCCCCACAAGGGCGGTGTTAATGTCCCCGTCCCGACTACAAATTGGGGACGGTATGTTGGTTTATGCTAGTGCCCCTCCCAGGGTCAGCTACCAAAACGACTTACATATGTATGCAGCGAGGACCCATAAGAGGAGACGCATTGCTAGGCAACCAATTGAACAGACGCCCAGCGCTGAGCTGATCGGGAAGTCCGTATTGGCTGGGGGGGGCGTGCCCAGGAAAACATCTGCGCCACAGCTCGAAGCGAATGTACATCGTTTTGTTTACATCGAGGAGAAGCGTGCCGCAAGATAACTACTACGGAACCCTTTAACTGTAAGACGGAGCCTGTGAAGGATCTGCCCAGCCAGGACTGTCATAAAGACCCAGAGTCGCTGGGTGGCCAGGACTTTTAGAGCAACAGCAGTTTAGTTTAGGGGGTATTGATCCCAGTATAGAGGGGGTTTCATAGTGTAGTAGGTTCCTGGAATAGGACGTCTCTCTTAATGAGGCTAGCGCTCACCTTGTGTGGCAAACTTATTTTTAGCTTTGTTGTGTTTTCTTTCTTAAATCTGACACTAGGGCTGGTATCCTAGTGGCGGCACCTGTGTTAATTAAATCTGTGCGCCTGTGCGCCGTGTCAACACCCAATGCTGTGTCTGACTCATTATTATATTGACGAACCACGCACCTAACACCCTGCTACATGTAGATATATCATGATATTTATGACTCACTTCTAATCCGCCTCTTCTTTTGCACCACTAGTAATCATTCCTTAAATAGCAGACCAGCTATTTCTGGAAACATCTGGGAGGTTTCTGTCTCCTAAAGATCCACAGATAAAATGACACCTTCTATTGATAATGAATGGAAATAAGAAAAGAGCAGCATGGTAATGTAGCAGGTTAGGGTATGCTGGTACCAGGGGTTTAATGAGCTAATGTACGACACACACTAGATGAGGCTTGAATGCAAATGCAGCAGCATACACTTATATCTAGGGTCCTTCCTTTTTACTGTAATAAATCACCTTGCCATTTGGACTCAAGTGTGTCACTGAAAATACACTGTAAATTTGACAAGGTCACTGTTAATCAACATTGTCTGCTCATGGCTTTAGATGACTCTGCCTCTGCTACAAGTAAGGCTGTGATTTAGCCGGTCAGCAAATAAATGTAATACTACTGAACGAAACTGCAAAGCCTCTGCCTTTACCACCAACCATTATCAGTTAAAAAAAAAAATTCGACAGAGATTTTTTACGATTTTGCATGCACACCAAACAAACATTACAAATGAAAAACTCTGTGTGGGATCAGATGTTGAAATGTTCATGTGGGTCACAATGTTCGACTTTAGCAATATTAACACTTAAAGAAAAACTAGTAAATTCATCTGACAAAGGTTTGACTGGTTATCTGTATGAATGAAGACATTTAAAAACAAGAAACTAATAGGGTGCTTCCTAAAACATTTATTCTAGTACACTTTTTCCAAGTTAAAAAAATTAATTTTAGAATGAAATAGTAGTACTGTAAATGACTAAGAATAGTCCCTTTTTTTTCTTTCTCTAAATTGACATGAAAACACATAATAGCATACTGTACAACAGGATGTCAGTAAAATTAGATTTTATATTCTCAGGAATTTCCTGGTTATCCATATCCCAAAGTTCCCAGTATGTCCATGTGTAACCCTGGCTACTTAGCTTTGGCTTGAAGGCAGCAGAAGTATATTCTTGCATATTGTCTGTTTTGTTTAGTTTGTGGAATTTTTGAAAATTGAAAGTTTTTTGCAATTATTGTGCAGTGTGTGTTTGTTTCTGTAGGTTATATGCATATTTGTTTTCCATTTGTAATGAATATGTGCAACTGTTCAAATATAAGCTGCTCTCCATATACTCTGCAACACACATTTCAGTCTTGGCTACTTTGCTGTGCTCCCATAACTGAGTGTCCCCGGATTTGGTTTATAAAATATGGTCACCCTATGCTATCATCACACCACCAAGCGTACGTTTTTTGTGTTTAACAGCTTTTTCATATTTTACATTTGAGTTTTGATTTATGGTGATTTACTTACTATAATGAACCCAAGTTTTAATGTGAAAAATGTGAAAAATATTGTCTTTTAAAGCTTTCTATCAGTGTTTTTTTTTAGTTGTAGTTGATTTTTTAATTGTATTTTACTTATAGTTAGTTATAGTTGTTAGTTTAATTTTAGTTATAGTTATTATAGTTAACTAAATATAATTATAGTTATTATTTAAGTATTCTTCCAGTTAACAGAGCTGTGATGACCTTGAAATCTGTCGAGGTAAAAACAACCTGGGTAATGCCAGGCTCTTCACAGTACACTCCTTAGTTTTGCCAACCACAAACATGTATTGATCAGAGATTACCACTTACTAGCCAAGTCTTGCTGTACAGCCCTCCACACACTGTAATGTAAAAAGCAGGCTGTTTATTTCAGCTTGATTTTTACTTAACAATGAAAACAAGGCATACAGAAGGGTTAAATATATAAGCAACCTACCTGAATCAATGGTACCCATGAACAAAAACAGTGAATAAAACATTTGCCTTTTCTGTACAATACAAAATGTCACTGACTCACAGGCTTTCCAAGAGATCTGGAGATATGTAGGGCCATATTTATAAAACTTTACCTTTTTTTTCTTATTAGAAAACAACTCAAAGAAGTTGTAGTGCCAGACAGATCTTTCATGTGCTAATTTAACAGTCCCCATAGGCAGTGCAGATGCTTATTTTTGATTGTTTGAAAATGCCTAATGAATATGGACCACACTGAAACAAAAACTCATATCAAAATGTACAAAAACAATGTTAACATTTTCTACAGGCTTACATTACCATTCTATATTCAGAAAACTTCTATGTCGCAAGATACATTTTCATTCCATACACAGGTTTTTTCTATCTTTATTTTTCCATTCAAGCAGAGAATGGGTGAAATCTACCTTTATGCTTTAAACAAACTGACTTTTTCTGCCATTGAGCAATGTCTTATTTATATTCATCATATTCAACATGCAACAAAACCATGGTTACCAACATTCTAACTGAAATAACGTTTGGTCACAGGGGAGCTATAGGTGTAGATAAAGATCTACACACATTTAAAAATGGCCTCAAATAAATCTCAGAAACCGCAGCATATAAAAGTGTATTACACAGAATTTTACAGCATAAATGTACAGGCAAAAATAATATGTACATAACAAAACTAGAGATAGTTGAACAGAACTAACTTGCACTTATTATATGGAGTCTGAGGTCCGCCCCTCTCCTGCTTCAGCACAGCTGGACTGGAAGGCAAGGCAGATGGGCCCGCTTCGTCCTGCCGTGGAGACTTCAGCCGTCGGTCAGGGTATTGTGCACAATTTTCATTAAGCAGGGGCATAGCTAGGAATAGATTTTTGCAGAGGCAAGAATCTAATTTTTGTCTTTAAAAAAAGCCCTGCCTATCCTGTTCATGAAGCCTGGAGACTAGTAATGCAAATTGCAAAGTAACATAAGTTGCTAACTCTTTACCCAGTGACCCTCCTTGGATTATGTTTGAAATTTGATGACATTTTTTTAAACAACTCTCCCAGCAAGAACAACCTAAAATTACCTACCTAAAATTACCTATACCTATGTGCTATTAAAAGGACAAGAAGAATAAAACTTATAAATATGATGAAGTAGATGGGTTTATACCATGCGTTTGGTTCACTGCTACCGAAGTGAATGCTGAGACTGGTGACATTGATTCTACAACTGGAACTGGTAAGACTGGTGCTGCTACTGCTGGAACTGGTGCTGACATTGCTGGGACTAGTGCTGCTACTGCTGGGACTGGTAAGACTGATGCTGACACTGCTGGGACTGGGAAGACTGGTGCTGACACTGCTGGGACTGGGAAGACTGGTGCTGACACTGCTGGGACTGGGAAGACTGGTGCTGACACTGCTGGGACTAGTACGACTGGTGCCGACACTGGTAAAACTGGTGCTGACACTGCTGGGACCGGTAAGATTGCTGATACTACTGCTAAGACTGATCAGACTGCTGAGACTGTGTGATGCCATGATTAAAAACACTGATTTCGGAGGCTTTACTTTAAATAGTTTGATTAAATAGATTACATTTACAGTATAATCATAAATCTCAAAAAACTACTCACTTCTAAATCTTTTGTAGTCATTTTTGTATTAATTTAGTATAAATACATGTCAATTTGGATTCATATGTTGTTTTTTTCTGACTTTATGTGAACGAAAAGACACAAAAGCGCCCGTTTTCTCATTGGAAATAGTGATATTTTGAAATTTACCTGTCCTGGTCATAAAAGCAAAGTTTGTGGGGAATAATAGCCATGTTCTATACTTTTGAGGCATAAGCAATTAGGAAATAACACTTACTACCCAGGAACAAAAATTGTGTTACATAGTGTAATCAACAGAGGCAGACAATGGTGCTTTAAATATAGGTAAATATACTTTAAACTGCTTCTGATGTACAGAGGTCAAGGTTGAACAAGGCCTGCTATCACACTCATGCTGGAACGTATCTGCAGTTTATTTCAGTATCCAATGCGTTGTTGCCACTGAACAAGCTGTTTAAAGATGCCGAAAACAATAACAAAAATTCAAAATAAAAAAAAAATCACTGGTAGTAAAACAATACTTCCTTCCAAAAACATTAGGAAAATAACTTAAAAAAAAAATAATAATAATAAAAAAACACTAGTGTTGTCGAACAATGAATTTATAAACAGAACTACCTCCAATTCTTCTAGCCCATGGCATCAAATACAATGCATGAAAAGTACTACAGCTATGAATGAATCGTTATATCGGGGGAGGAGGCAGTCTTTGCCATTGCGCAAGAAAAACAACAACTTATGAAAATGTATCGCAGCTAAACATCACATTGCACAGGTCTGTCAGCAGAAAAACAATACAAGAAATACAATCACTAAACATGTGTACCCAGTTGGCTTCTTCTTAAAGAAATGTGTAAACAAACTGGTTTCTTCGTTTCATCTTTGAGTGTGTACAGTACTGAACCGTCCACTAAATAATATACGGGACTACCCGCTGCCCTGGGGGTACGAAAGAGAACAAAAAAATGGGATCAGATCCGAATTCACATGAGTCAGATCATAAACAGATGTTGGATCCAATTCTGGAGCTACACGCGGCGTAACTCGGGAAACTGACCAAAGAGAACGAGAAGCAAACATGTCTGTTTGGCACAAAGTTTCAATACCTTGGCTGCCAAATTTATATGCAGCCTAAGATAAGCCTAATGTTACGAAGAAATGGCAATTAAAAAAGAAAAATATGAAAATATGTCGATTATATACCAGTCTTAAAAATGTAATTGGGTACATTATTTACAAAAAAATCTTGATATAATATTTGTAGTTTTTAAAAAAAAATGTGCCTTTCTGGTTTTTACCTAGGCGGCCGTCTCAGCTGTCTCGCCTGTCTTCCTCTTGCGCCCCATTTTCAAATCAAACTAGTAACTGTCACTGTATACCTACAGCAAAAGCTTACCTACACCTTAATTTCAACGTAACAGGATGAAATGACTGACAGTGAAACTACAGTAGCATATTAAGGGACCACTGAGTTGAGTGACAGCGACATCTAGCCATTCATAGCGAAACGGAGACATTAGCGGAACGGAGACGGGACAGACAGCAAGTATAAAAACTACACAAACTAGAGATTACTTCTAAATGATTATTTTTGGTAAATAGCGAGTGGTTCAGGTTTTTTTTTTTTTTTTTTACTATTTCGTTACTATTATTTTTCAGTTATAGTAGTAGTTAACTTTTAAAGGATACGATTTATGTTCGTTAATCGACATTTTCATTATTGTTACAGTTAACTATAAAAAAAAAAAAAAACACTGCAAAACACTACACAGCTAGCAAGTTAATTTTACATTAGATTTTACACTACAGACTTGAGAATACTACGCTGACTTGAGACTTGCCCTCACTGACTTGAGAGTTGCCCACACTGACTTGAGACTTACTCAAGACTTGCCCTCACTGACTTGATTTGCCCACACTGACTTGAGATTTACTTGAGACTTGCCCTCACTGACTTGAGACATACTTGAGACTTGGGTCAAGTGACTTGTTGACAACTCTGGCCTACAGTAAAAAGCTTTGAAAACTTCAAGGACGAAGCAAATTTGTTTGCATGTACAACAAAAACAATGTCTCTAGGTCTCTTTAAGAACAGGCTCATACAGTTTAACTGATCTTTTTGAAAGGAACTGCAAAAGCAAGGCATATTTTACACAGAGAAATTCCTTCAAAATAGGAACCATTTTTTTTCAGTGGATGTGCACAGACATTTCATTTTATATCAGAGTCCCAATTTTCCTTCTGTTTATAAATACTACAGAAAATGCATTTCAAACAAAATGAGAAAATGTGTTCTGCACAGAATTCAACTTAGAGGCATGCATACACAAAGTGAAAAACAAACGTGTGATTCCCCTGGGTCATGCTTATAAATACATTAACCCTGTCAAGACTAAAATTAGTCTTGAAACATTTGAACCAAAAGAATACAGTACATGTAAACCCTAACAAATTATATTTGCCAGTTAGTATGTACTATTGATTAGTTGTCTATTAGTTTCAAGCATAACAAAGGCACACAATTTGAATGCTTTCACTGAAGCACAATCAATAACAAGCTCCTGATCCACAAAACAGTTCAACTGATTGGTAGAATTGGCAAAAAGATTTAATTGGTTTGACATTTTACATATGCTTCTTTAGGTGGAACCTCTGGGAATAAGAAAATGTAATGTGATCAGGCCATTGCTAGACTTAAATTTGTTTCAGGAAAGAAGAGCAAAAGGCTGCTATGGAAACCAAAAATGACTTGAATTCCTGCCTTTGCAAGATTCTTATTAAAACGACGTAGAAATCTTATAACCTAAACTAATTGCATTTTCATTGTAACTGCTGCCACATTCTTGTATTGCTTGTACTGTGAGAAGCATGGGAAAGTCAAAAAAGTGGAAATGGTGAAGTAGTCGGAAATGAATTATTTACAGATGACAAGATAGCAGTGGCATGCTGACAGAGAAAGCTCTTTTTATGTGTTTAATGGCAAAACACACACACTGGGCCAGATTTATCAAGGGTCTTCAACAAAATGCAGTTTGTTCCTTTTTTGTTAAAGTAAAAAAAAAAAAAAAACTGCTCATATTACAATACCAGTAACTCGTAAACTCAATTTTAAGACAGGGGTGCATGTACTAAGATGGGCCAGTTGCAGCACAAACATACTGCAATTTGCATTTCCGTTGCAACAATTCGGAAAGTACTGTCATATGTACTAAGAGAAAATACGTTAACGAAGAGAGCCGCAATATACCAAGTTAAATATGTGTTGCGTCATCTTAGCGAGATCTCTAGCACGGAGACCTTTTTTCAAATAAATAATGAAAGGCAATTTAATCCCATCAGATGCAATAGTGGGGCCCCCACCTTCACCCCCCCCCAAAAAATGTATTTCTATCAAAAAGCTTTTCATAATCATACAGTAGCCCGTCACTAAACTGGATGTTTGTCCGGCATAAGGAGGTGTCGGGTTTAAAAAAAGTACAAAAAAAATTGCATACACATACACATTGTAGTGCTCAATATATTTTAAATGTATAAATCATTGTGTAAAATGTGTTTTGGGTAGGCTACACATTACATTATGAAAAATATCAATCTGTACAGTACGCCTATACAGTATACACTACAGTGGTAAAATCAAAGGACTACCTAGTGTACTTTGTTTTTACCAGTGTGGTAACACACAATAAATATTGCTGCTGCATTGTACACATTGGTGCACAATGCAAATAAGATTATTTTAAATTTAAACTAAATGATTTTAGTGTGTTTTAATTATTATTAACTTACAACTTAGTAGCCTAGAAAATGAACACAAAATAGATCACGGCGCTGCACTGACAAGTTATGATACTCACAGGAGGACAGTCAATTCTTGTTAATACAAAGTTCAAGGGACCAGCAACAAATGTTGCATAATAATACTAATCTGTATTATCATGGGTAGCCTAGAAGCCAAATGTATACTGTCTGCATCTATTTGTCAATGGTGCAGTGCTAAATTGTGCACAATTACAAACCATCTGCACGTTAATAGAATAGGTGTGTTTCCTATTTCTCTGCAGATGTTCACAATGAGCTGGAGGGGTTAGTGGCACATGAGTGCAGTCTATTGCTCCCAACACGTTGGGAAAACCAGAAATTTCATAGAAATATGTTTTCAAGGCTTGTAAGTACACCTTGCTTTTAGGGAAAAATAGGTATTTTGCTGTTCGCCTCAAAAATGCATTGAGCACAACTGGCAACGCACGAGAAAAAGCGGACTGGGATAACTCTGTCCCACTGTCTTATAAAACAGTAGCAGCATTTAAAAAAAATAAAAATAAACATTTGTTCATATATCAAGGTAATAGATTGTATACACAAAATAAAAACATTGCCTTTAATATTAATATAAAATTAATAGAAATGATAGTATTGCTTTAAGCAGACTGGCAAGTAATGATTTCAAATGAGTACAATTCAGTAATCATTAAATTCATAATTCATATTTTGGGTGTTGTTTCAGATAAGCAGAAGCTGGAGGAGGTTTTAATATAATTAGAATGATGTCCAGATCCCAACTGTCGTTATCCCTGGATGCCTGCCAAGTAATCCTGGAATGATTAACCTATATTCAGTACGCTTCTCATTACCATTCTTACAGAAGTTTTCCCAATGCTAGGGCCTTTCATTCAACATAGAAATACAAAATCTCAGTGTCTGAACCTAGTAACCCCTTTCTTGTGTAGCTTTAACTGTGTACTTTTTACAAAAGGAGTACACTTTCATCTTGCAGTATCCTTCCCTAGTAAGATCCCCTGCTTTACATGTCTTGTCTGTATCAACTGTCATTATATAAACTTAACAGTACCCTCACGTTTCTGTCCAGACCATGCTGCAATCTGATCATCTGCCCACTACCCAAGCTTGCTCAGACCGATTGTTCTGCAGGGTACTAATTAAACATAAAACATTAACAAGGCGCTTTTTTATAACTATTTTCTAGTTCAGTGATGTGTTGTAATATTTGCTAACATACCATAATTACACAAACTTGTGGATCTTTAAATTATCTACTGCACTGAGGATGGCCGCTGTTTGGTTGAAACATGTTGTTTTTTTTGGTTTTTATGTTTAACTTTGAAAATAAAACAATATGAAATAATATTTATTTGAACTTGCTTCTTTGACGAGTGCCGACATCCGATGTGAGCTTACATTTTGCAGAAATAAAGTAGAATTACTCACCTGCAGTTGGTGTAAGAAATAACCCATGACAGGGTGTGCGGTAAGACACTTCTTATCGCACGCCCTGGGTGCGTTGTGAGGCACGAGGCCGCAGGCCGAGTCCCTTCAGCCACTCTGGAAGTGCGGTAAGAACTGTCTTGCCACACACCTTATTTCCTCCATCTTGAAATGATTTAGAGTCTGATTTGAATCTACACGTTTGAAGCAGTTCTTTTTTTTAGGTAATGTGATTTTAAGAACTAACCATTTTGGTAAAATAACATCTTAGCCAAACAACACAGAATACCACACTGAGCACAGTAAATGTCATCAGAGGTACCAAATGGATGGTAAAAAAAAAAAAAAAAAAAAAAAAAGTGAAAGATGAATGTGGCTCCTTTTGCTTGTTTTTCTTTTCATTTATAGTGGTGAACAAATAACCTTCAAAATAAACAAGCAAATAAATAAAAGAATAAATAAGGTCTCGCCTCTTACTCTGTCTTGTGTGTATCAATGGTGTGAAAAAGCTCCTGTAGTTCATCACCACCGAGGACTCCATCAGAAAAGTAGGCTCTGAATTCATCAAAGGAGAGCTTGCCATCATCTGGAAGGCACAAGGAGCAGTCATCCTTTGGTAGTAACATTATTTCGTTTATTTTATGGGTCTACAGTATTTCATTTAACAACATAATATATGCTTCTCATTACACAATAGTTAACACAACACCAGCCTGTGCTGTATGGCACAAGCAAGGCTTATCTTTATTCAGAAACTAATGACATGAGCTTCTTTCCAGGAGGCTAGCCATTATAAATATTTGAGAAATAATATAAACAATGGCACAGAACAGAACTGGAACACAAAACAGAACAATGGTGTTTTTAATTCAGGCAGCAAGCTGTTTCGAAGACCACTGCCATTCACAATTTCCCTCAATAATCAGCTTTTCAGGATGTTGATATTTTCTTAATGAGTCAGAACACATTTCCTGTTCTGAATTACACCCCCACAATTGATCTTTGCTGAGTGCTTGACAAGTCTGAAAAAGGTCAGATAATATGGATTGTAAATAAACTCAGAGGCAACTCTTTTTCTTTTTTACTACTTTTAGAAAGTTAATATATATGAATGTAATTGTGATTTAGTTGTGTAAATATCCACAATCGTGTTTTATTACTGTTTAATTACTCTTGTGGTCTGAGCCTGAGCAGTCATTCTTGTTCACAAAGCATGAAGAGAGCTTGGAGCAGAAGCGAGACTACTGCCGTGTAGCTGCACTCTACTTCTCTACACAATTTAAGTAGTTAGGTAATGTTGACAGTACAGATTTTTTTTTTTTTAATGCATTTTTAATGTAGTTTAGAGGTAGACATTTGACCAGCTGGTTAAAATGTAGACTTTTCTTATTTCAATTTACAAACAGAGTATTACAAGGTGAATGAATATTACTCTAATGTAACATTTCATTTTCCACTGTTTTCATCCATTTGATGATTCTGAACAGGTAAATGTACAAAATATTAATGAGGCAGGCATTATTTATTCACCTTTTTAGTAACAATTCTACATAGGAAAAAACTGAAAAAAGGAAAAATCAAGTTTATACATTATAGGACAGTGTTGTTTTATTATCACTTTATGCTGTCCTTTATCTAAAACAGTTAGATAAAGTCTTCAAGTCCTCAATGTTGTGCTTTGTATTTTGCAGCATTTTTTATGAGATTTTGCTGACATTCAAAAAGATACTGTATAGATATCCACAGCCAACAAAGGTGCAGTGTTCCTTTCTGATTCCTACTTAACTACCTTTGCATATTGAATATCACAAAGGCTTTGGAATTGATGATTTTCACTGTAATTAATTCTTCACGTGCTAGCAGAATGAAGTACTGCAGATACTTCTTGAATTGGCTTGCTCTGCAGTGATATAGCTTGTTACAAATAGAAACATTTCTTGAATGATCAGGGGAGTTGCCAAACAACACATGCAGTCTAAACATGTGTGGCACATACCTGTCTACAGCCCACTTCATCCTGTTTTAGTAACAACATTCCAAAATGCTTTTGTAATTAATCTAAGCTTTTTTGTCAGTGGTGGTAAGATAACCAAGATGGCGGCACTCCACTGCAACATAATACTGATTGCGTCAATTTTTCTGTTTTTGGGAACTTCACGTTGCAAAATTCCTTTTATTAGGTCTTATTTAACTAAGCAACGTACAACTGGAAGAGGCATACACAGTGGCTGAAAAGGCTAATATATGTCAATGAGCGAGACGGGCACAGATCATGTTACCATGACAGCAGTTTTCATCAATTCAAACAGAAAACTCATAAATAACAACCACCAATGACTACAAACAGCAATATTAACATAAGCCCAAAGGCTAATAAGGCTATACAGTTACCATGCATAACAAATACTTGAACACCTTCAAATGAAGAACAACTTACCATTTTTATCTGCTCTTCTTAAGATCTGAAAAAAAGGGGAAGAAATGTTGCTAAACATATTTTTACCGTCTAACAGGAATAAATGTTTGAAATTAAAGCAAGGGGGCTGATGATTTGAATTGAAAAAGTAAACATGGAGAAACAGAGCTGGTTAACTGGTTATCTTTACAAATGAAACAAATTTAGGAAGTGTCCATAGTAGAGATTATTTTAGCTGTACTGAAGACCTGCACCATCATTGTGCTACAGTATATGTGCAAGGAAAGCAAGTGATTGAATAACTAGAGTTCCATATGATTCTAATATTGTATCACGCATAACTACAAAACATTCAATGGCGGTACATTTAGAAATACTAAAAGAAATGTTGCAACTATTAAAGACTTTTAGTCGAAAACTTTCATTTAGTATAGGATTCTTTTAACATATAGAATGATACCTTTCTCACTTTATGGACATTTTTAAGACACGAACCCATCAACTGAGTAAAAATCACATTTATTTTCTTGTATTTAATTGTGGAGCATCCAGCAATAAATAAAGAGGCTACCTGGTTTGTTCCACAGTGACTAGTACAGTGGAGGCAAGGCTGCTTCTCCTCTCTTGGATTAATGTTTGTTATCCTCATTCCCTTTGGAATATCCTCACTATCACCACCACCCAGTAAATGCACCCCTACAACTAAAAATCAAGGAAACTTGCACCATCTCTAGGCTGAAATCGGCATCACAAGTTCACATCATTTTAAAAGACAAGCCAATGTAGCATTTCAGGTCCCAGTGTTAATTACACAGCTAGCTCACACTCACTGCCGGCAACCATGTGCACAGTAATAAATAATACCTACAGAGCAACGTCAATGTCACAGGCAAGATAATTGAACATGCCCGATTCATTTCTGCAAATGGAATCCATAACCTGTACACGCTAACATAAAAAAGCTGTATCTTCTTGCAAGCCAGTTTCAGACATGGTGGGTAAGACAGGATATCAGGCAGCTTGCTTAGCAGGTGTTTTTGCAAAATAATGCATTGCATGTATGGGTAATTCTGGAGAAAAATGTCTTCCTTTTCATAGTGTAATAATTAATGACAGTGCAAAACACGGGGCTTTGAAGGGTGAAAGCATCTCCAAATTGAAACGCATCCATACTGCAGCGCAGTATGTAATGCAAATGTATAAATTAGGTAAAGCTGTATTGCGGATGAAAAAATAAAATACTTAAAATGCTAATGAGATGTCAGCTACAGATTTTCAGCAATATCTTATGTAGACAAGGAGAAGACAATCACAACAAGCTCTGTATATACTGCACTGTTTGCAGGACAGTGTAACTCATACAACTTGTATTTTACATCTATATTCTACTTCTATGATACTACATAAACATTGTTATCATATATTTGACCACATGTGAAAATGCACTTTAAAAACATATAATAAAGGGGTTTTGTTTTTGTTTTTTTTCGCGGGAGTTTTTATCATTGAATTTAAACGACTTAGGGTTCTGTTTAAATGTCCTTAATATTATTTCAGAACGTGCCCTGTTAATAAACATTGCGGTACTTGTTGCGTTCTTGCTAGTTTTTTTTTTTTTTTTTTTTTTTTTAAATCAAATTGGCTTAAACTTGTATAAATAACGATTGTTTATTTTCACTTACATCAATAAAGATTGTCATTCCTTTCTTTAGTTCCAGTTGCGAGCTTGCTTCTTTTGAAAAAGTTTTTCCACTCTTCTCTTTGAGACAAATCCATTTTTTTCCACAAAAAAAGTTGTTTTTTTTTTAATTTAAAAAAATATAATGTTTTATATATATATACAAATAAATATTAATTTAGACGCTTCTGTCTGCAACAACAACAAAAAAAAGTCTTTCCACTGAAATCTGTAGTACGGAAGTCACACTACACATCCGAGTGATGCTATGCCTGAGCTGCTGCGCTTCTGTTCTGTGTAGATTCTGCTGCTGTTTGTGTTATGGTCTGTGCGCGGATGCCAATATCGTTGCTAACGGCGCTAGAGACTCAGATTCACCGACTCTCACAACAGATACAAAATTTGGTCAGCCATATACAGTATTCAACTCAATTCACAAAGTATTCAAAGGGAGTAACACGGACACTACACTGTTGTCAAAAGTAATGTTGAAAACTATGATTTGTGGGATTTTTACATGTAAAGCCCTTATTTCATATGGGTAGTTACTGTTGCCATCGTGATTCCCCATTAATTAGAACCTTATTGTTAAAAAAAATAACAATTTAAAAGCTGGGTCCACCGGGCTAGATCATGACACAAGTATGAAGAAACAGATTAACAAGTCCATCTCATAGTGGACCGCCATCACAAAGCGCTTTACAAGATAGTGAGGAACAATGTATAATACATTAAGTACAAGGCATAGTACATTAAATAAACAGTAAAAAAACAATGCAAATACATTAAATACAGGCATATTACAATGCAAATACATTAACTACAGGTATATTACATTAAATACAAGGCTAGGATGTGAATACTAAACATTGTGGATGCGTGTGTCATACAGAATCATACGAATAAGATATCAAGCTTAAAGAGCATTGAAAGCAATTGAGAACAAGTGGGTTTTGAGAATTTATTTGAAACGAGTGACTGTGGCAGCTTCACACACTAAAGCTTGGAAAGAGTTCCAGAGAGTCAGGGCCATGAAGCTAACAGAGTGCTTTTCGAGTGTGGTGTAATTTTGCTTGAGTATAACAAGCAAGTCAGAGGACCTCAGCTTGCGTATAGGGACATAGAGGGTCAGCAGGTTAAAGAGATACTCTGGACCTGTGTGATGAAGAGCTTTGTAGGTGAGCAGGAGAATTTTGAAAGTAATCCCTAACTTTACAGGTAGCCAATGTAGTTGGGTAAGACAGGGTAATGTGATCATGTTTTTTACATCTGGTAAGGAACCTAGTGGCAGCATCTTTAACCAGCAGCAATCAGTTTATGGTGCATGATGGAGAGAGAGAGAGTTGCAGTAGTTGAGTCGAGAGGAGATGAATGCATGACAGAGTATCTCTGCATCCGAGAGAGAAAGGTAGGGATGGACCTTTGAGATGTTTCGGAGGTGGTAGAAGGAGAATTTGACTACAGAGGAGATTTGGGCATCAAAGGAGAGGTTGATGTCAAGAAGTACACCAAGGCTTCGTACAGTGCGGGAAGGCAGCAGCTGACAGTTTCCAAGGTTCAAGGAAGCAATATTGAGATTCTTGACTTGAGTTTTCGATCCTACAGAAGAAGTTCACATTTGTTAGTGTGGAGCTGAAGAAAATTGGCAGACATCCAGGCCTCGATGTCCAACTATTTTGAGTGGTTCTTATAACAATTACTGTGTCTATGTTAAGTAATTTCTCCTGAGTAGAGGAGTTATCAGTATGTATTATGAGCTAGATCCGCAAAGTGTCTCTATAGCTGTTTATGACATGCAGCTAAAACAGAAGACCGCCTCCTGAGCGCATAGTTAAAGCACCTTAACACAAACGTGTCAAAATAAATAAATAAATAAATAAATAGAAATAAATCACAGTATTCAAGTAACTACAATAAGACCAAAACTCAGTTAACAGTCTAATTTGACTCTGGTTTTAGTCCTAATAATCAGTAATTCTAGGATACCACTCTATCATGTGTACAATTAAGAAATATTTAATATAAAACACTTCTATGGATGAAGAAAGCTCACAATGGAAACACGATACACTACCAACCAGGGCTCTATGTTTAGATTTTTAACTACTGGCCCCTCGGGCCACAGAGCTAGTGTTTTTACTGGCCCGGATTTTATATATATATATATATATATATATATATATATATATATATATATATATATATATATATATATATATAATGATGGTTTTTATTTTCAGTATGTTTCTAACTGTGTATGGTAACCAAAGAGAGCCCACGTCTCAAAAGAAAGTGGCTAAACGAAGCCTTTCAAATATGTTACTTCGGCCATGAAACATGTATATAGCAATTATATATAAGTATATTATTATATATTTTAACTCTGGACTGCAGTTCAATGTAAAACATCTACTGTTGACTTTCTGTGAATGGAGTAACGTCAACATTTGCACTGACCATTAAAAGTACAACCAGAGATCATTGTTTTGAATTATTTACAGGTTATTGAATAAACAAAGCAACTTGACTTCGATTCACCTGATGTCAGTACTTGATGGCTAGTTGTAATTAGTAATGTTAAACTATTGTAATGTTGGAATGTATTTTCTCTTTTGGCCAGGTTACAATATTTACACTAAGATTGTTATAAATATTATTTGTTAGAATTAAACAGATGCAAAATATTCAGGTTGCTATATGATAGGTGTTATTTTATTCTGAATACACGACAGCAAACATTATTATTTGGTGGTTTGCGCAATATTGTGCTACTATTGCTTTAATAAGAGATACGCACTGTGACGTTGCTGCTCATTGATTCAGTGTATTTTAATTCACTAAACAAAAGAAAACTTGTGCCTAAGGGAAATAGGGTAAAGAGCGAAGAAATCTCGTCTTGGACATTGTTTGAACACTGTGAACCCGGCTAAACTTTACCGGTTTACATTGTTATGTTGTCTGCTTGTGCACACGCATTTGCCTTTTACTCTTCGGAACGTAAGGTACCAGAGTTCGGGTAATCGTTGCACCATGTGTATTCAACTAGGAAACTATTCGAAATTCCCATCCCTAATCTTTATAATAAACACTATTAAAAACATATTCATAATACGAAATAACAATCCTATTTAGGAAGTCGTCGCTTGTGTCGCCTCTCCCAAGTCAGCACAATCTTGCTGAGTGATGCCAGCCAGTCCTGGAAAGATTCTGAACGGCATTTTTGACCTGAACACACCGGATCCCAAATCAAAAAGTTAGACAATTCGATTGCGTAGCTGGGTATCCATCGGGACATCTTGCTGTGAGACTGGATATGATGTAAACGAAATGTTGAATTCACAACAAATATTGATTTCAGCGCTTTCCTTTTGGCTTATTGGTGGCTTAGTTGTAGAAAACCCGATTTGTGAAAGATTTGTCACGGGAACGAGTACCAACACAGCACTTTAGTACGCAGTCTCAGATTCAGACTATACCACAAATATGACGCGCGTTGGAAAAGTTAGGGTTAGTTCGTAGTTATGTTTTTAAAAAATGGTTTGCAAATTAATTTTCAGCTTTTTGACAGTATGGCCCGTTTTCCTGGATTCATCAAACGGAAGCCATATGCACTATATATTATACTAGTTAAATGTAACCGGCCCAGTCGAGCCTGTGGTGCTTCATAACTACCAGCCAAACTGCGCTCTCTACTGGCTCCGTGCCACCGGGGTATGGTTAACGTCGAACCCTACCAACACATGCAAGCATGAAGCACATACAGCACAGTAGACCTATAGACACTCCTGGGATTCTGCTTCTGTCACTAGTATGCTACTGACATTCATTATCAGATAGCTTGGTGCACTTGTGATGTACAGAGAGGGCACATCTAAAAGGGAGTTCTACCATGTGAACTGGTTAGGACTGATTACACTATGTAACACAATTTCTGTTCCTGGGTAGTAAGTGTTATTTCCTAATTAACACTTTTATACTATAAAGTAATACAAAAATGACGACAAAAGAATTAGAAGTGAGTAGTTTTGCGAGATTTACGATTATACTGTAAATACAGTATAATCGTAAATCTCACAAAACTACTCACTTCTAAATCTTTTGTAGTCATTTTTGTATTACTTTAGTATAAATACATGTTAATTTGGATTCATATGTTGTTTTTTTCTGACTGTATGTGAACGAAAAGACACACATCTGCCCGTTTTCCAATTGAAAATAGTGATATTTTGAAATATCACTGTCCTGGTCACAAAAGCAAAGTTTGTTGGGAATAATGGCCATTTTCTATAATTTTGAGGCATAAGCAATTAGGAAATAACACTTACTACCCAGGAACAAAAAAAAAAACACGGCGTTACTGTTTCAGTCTGTGCTGGCTCAATAAATCCATCAAAAAAAAAAAAAAAAAAAAAAACCTTGGTAGTGCATTGTCCTAGAATGCTTCTACATTAGGGTATTTGTCACATTTTTATGAATGAAAATAATAACCAAAAATAGTTAACAAGATTATTACCTTATAAAATCCTGTTGACAGTATTAATTACTGTATCTCAAACCCACAATTTCAGAGCCAGCTCCTTTTTCTTTGTGTTATCATCAAAAACTGTTTTCTACAACCTTTTTCAAAAAGAATTGATGGATAAACTTGATAAGTCACAAACGTTTACATTTTTACAAAGTTGTATGTCGTTCTTAAGAAGTAGCAAGTAAAGAACAAATATCTATAGTACAATGTGTTAGAAGTTTGGTTCTTCGAGTTCTTTGAACGGTTAGGTTATAACTTATGCTGGCACAACTCACGACTCTTGGGTCAGTTAGCATGTGATTACCTGCAAGCACAATAATGTAAATCAGCTCCGGATTTTAAATACTTAGATCTTCAAGACAATTATGCAATAGTTCCCTCTAGTGGTGGTATTGCAAAGAAACAATTGAAGCAAGCAATACCATACTCTATGGGAAAACTGCAAATGTTCTGTTTTTAGAGAATAATCCAGTAATTGGCTCTATATCATAGGAAAATCTGTAACAACTTGAAGAAAGTAATAAGCCACCTTCTTGGTTTTTCATTGAATTTATAAAATCCTTGTATAACTAAATAACTAGGTCTCAGCATTTCCCATTTGGGAATCATTTCAGGATACAAGAAACAATAAAGCATTAAACTGTTATAAGGTCAGGGAGAACCTAAATTAGCTTTTAATTTTCTAGTGGTCTACTGGGCATTTTAAATTACTAACCACAGTCAGTTTAGATTGAAACCAATTTTACCCAGTTATTTCATATGCAGTTCTCAGATTTGAAAGGAAGCAAGGTTGTATCTTTGTTAAAAGTATTTCAGAGAAGAAGAATGCATAACAGAACTATTTACAGCCACAGACAAAAGTATTGGCACCCTACACTTAACATAAGATAATTCAAGAAAACGTTAACTACAAGCATTTAGTGAACATTAGTCACTAATTACTATAACAAAGATCAAAATACACACTTTCTGGTAGTATAACAAACAACCCTTATAAAGACAAAATTAAAATATTATATACTATATTATATATACACAATTTAAAATATTTTTTTTGTTCATGACAAAGGTATTGGCACCTTTATATTAAAAAGTCTGTAAAATATAACTAATTAAAAAATATATGAATTTATCTAAAATCATTACACCATAACTAAGCTGCATTATAAATGCAATGTCCAGAAAAATAGGTAATTATTTTGAATATCTGTTCAAGAACCTTTTGGCAAATTATAGGTATTGGTACGGGTACAACAGGCAGGAGAATCATCCCAACAGCTAAAAAATAATCCACGATTAACAGGCAAGGACTTAAAGAAAGATTTAGAAGCATCAGGCATAATAGTGGACAAAATAATTTTACAAAGGTATCTGAATACAGAAGAGTTGTATTCACGTAAACCTCGCTGCAGACCACTTTTAAAGAAAATTCATAAACCAAACCATCTCAAATTTGCCAAGAAATATGAAAAGGAACCTGAAGCATTCCTCAACAGAATTCTCTGGTCCAATGAGACCAAAACAAAACTTTTCCCCAAAAATGGACCACAGAATGTTTGGAGAATAAAAGTGAAAGCCTTCAATGAAAAAAACTGTATTATAGTTAAATATGGTGGACTGATCATGATACGGGGGTATTTTGGCAGTTCAGGGACTGGAGACATTCATGTGATTGAAGATCAGATGAATCCAGCAATGTATCAAAAGATTCTACAAAGTACAATGCCACCACCTGCTCGTAGGCTGATTGGCAGACAGTTTATTTTACAACACAATGACCCTAAGCATACAGCTAAGTCAACTCTGGAATTCTTGAAGAAAGCAAAGATAAAGATTCTGGACTGGCCTTTGCAATTGCCAGATCTCAATCCAATAGAAATGCTTTGGACTGATCTGAAAAAAAAACTGTAACCAAGCATCATGTACCTGATCTGTCTCAGCTGGAAAAAATATGCAAGACAGAATGGGCTCAGATTTCACCATCAAGATGTAACACTGTGTTTAAGAATTATCATAAATGTCTGAAAGCCATAATAAATGTAAAAGGACACATGAAATACTAAAGCGTACTTTTGTCATAAACTAATACTTTAAATAAAAAAATAAAAAAGTTTTTTGATCAAGATTATTTGTTAAATTGCTAGACATTGTGTATTTAGCTTTTTGTTGTGTTAAAAAATGGTTAAAGTTTACTAAATGCTTGTCCTAAATCTGTTCCCTTGAATTTTGGTATAAGCGTAGGGTGCCACTACTTTTGTCTGTGACTGTACTTAAATGAATACATTTCTAATGAACAAAAATATATGCAAATATTATCGTACAAAATCAGGTTTCTATTAAACTGCAGTCTAGCGCACAAACAGCTGTACGTAATCATGTCACAAGTTTTAAAAAAATGGTTATTGCATACTGCCCCCTTTCCAGCTGCAACTACCTTCTTTCTAACTGCTGATGCAGCTGCTTCTGTTGACAACAGAAGCAATGAAAATGGCCTGCTTCCCTAGTCCCAGTGACATTTATAAATTGTGAAATTGTGAAAAAAAAAAAAAGTTGTAATATAAACACATTGATGGTGCACATTAGAAATCGCTTAAAATGACGATTATAAAATGGTTAACAAACCTCCATGTTGATTGTTTTGTTTAGCCTCATTGTTAAATTGCTTGACAGAACCCAGAGGCTCAATACTACACGCATTGCGGAGCAAACTGACACACTTGTTGTCAAGTCACTTCACTGCAATCCCCACTTTTGCCGTGTCAAATCCTTGTCATCACCCAGTACGTTTTGATCTCACAGTGTCTTAATCTCACACAAATTAGTATGCAGTGTCTGGACCAGGTTAACAATCAAGGTGTTCATTCTGAACATTTTTTGAATTTAAGATACAGAGTTGTGCTTTCCTGACTTTCCCTAAATACATGTACTAATTACCCTCACAAAGAAAGAATCATGTAGATGCAAAAATTAGGGAGATAAAATATCTATTCTGACCAGAAGTAGTCAAAATGACTGTTATATATAAAACATATTATAACAATGAAATGTGGTATTATTTGTATTTATCGGGACTTGCCGATATGTATTGAAGTTTGATTATATCAGTCTGCATTCCTCAAGTGAGCGGTCTTCTGACATTTTTATTGTTTCATTGAGTGTCCTGATAACCCATTGTGACAAGCTGGCTTTAGTGGTGACGCCAGAAATTAACACACAGCACTGCGAGTGGAATGGTGAATGAAAGTGCTGCTGTGTGGTTTATTAAGCATGGAAAAATAATAGGTTTGAACAAACACAAAAAACACTTCGTAAAATAAAACTGCACAGCTGCCAAAACAAACAACAAAAAACAGACATACAAATGAGTGGATGAACAGACACAAACAAGTCTTGTGCTCGTTCTTCAACACGTGGTAGCAACTGTTATTACTTTATTTCTTTTAAATTGTTTTTACCAAATTGTTTGAATCCTGTACCTCCTTTACCTCAGTAAAAAGATGTTCCCCCGGGAGCACTACTGCGTAGTTGAAAAATAATGTTTTCCCATTAAATGGGCTACTCATGCCTTACGATATTACCTACCGGGCATTCATTCGATCTCGTCACGGACCACGCTCCACTCAAGTGGTTAAGCACCATGAAGGACAGCAATGCCTGGACAACTCGATGGTATCTGGCATTGGATCCCTTCATGTATCATTGAACAAAGAAGATTACGTGGCGACCTAATTCAAGCATTCAAAATTCTAAAAGGTATTGACAGTGTTGACCCAAGGGACTTTTTCAGCCTGAAAAAAGAAACAAGGACCAGGGGTCACAAATGGAGTTTAGAAAAAGGGGCATTCAGAACAGAAAATAGGAGACACTTTTTCACACAGAGAATTGTGAGGGTCTGGAATCAACTCCCCAGTAATGTTGTTGAAGCTGTCACCCTGGGATCCTTCAAGAAGCTGCTTGATGAGATTTGGGGATCAATAAGCCACTAACAACCAAACAAGCAAGATGGGCCGAATGGCCTCCTCTCGTTTGCAAACTTTCTTATGTTCTTATGTTCTTATATGATGCATCATACAGAGAAAGACCATCAAAATGTGAATTGTTTTTTTTCCCCAGGATGGGGATGTAAGACAAAAGTAGATTCAGCCAAGTGCTCCTTTGGCGCCACTCTGAGTGGTGGGATATGTGACAGAGAAAAAATTAATCTTGGTTATAAATCTCCCTCCCGACCTGTAAGGGCACTGTGTAAAGAGAACAGTGTGCCCCAGACTGGATGGTTTGGCAATGAATTCCAGGGAAAGGTGGAAGTCGGCCATCTAGAAAGGGGGTGGAGCCAGAGTGAACCAAGTCATCGCTCCAGATGGGAGGCGATGTGGCAGTTGCGGATTGGAAGAAAAGCGATTGCACTAACTAATCAAGGGGGCGTGGCTGAAGCTACAAAAAGGGATGTGGCAAAGCTAACTGTTCCTTTGTTATGATTACAAAAGAACTGCTGGAGGACTGTAGAGTAACTATGAGTGTTTCATGTTTGTTTGTTTTGTCATTTTAAATTGTACTTGTTTGTTCTTGTTAGACGGCTAACATGTACCGGGAGCTGTAGCTAAAGACCAGCACCAACTCAGACAGCACTGCACTACTGTTCACTAATAAATTGTATTTCACCACTTGCACATTAGCACTCACTCTGGACTTGTGATTGTGTTTGTGAACTGTGTGTGTTTATTATTTTGGGACTGAACCTCAAGGTTTCACTGTGCAGTACACATTGCTGTGTATAGCCAGGGATTATTATTTATGGTCGCCAAACGACCCAGATTATAAAAACAAATAAAGGATTGTATGGACTCTGAACTCTGTTGTCTGCAATCTTTTTAAGCATTGCATCACATCTTCACCTGCACACTGCAATCCACTTTGCCACAATACCTTATCATCTGTTCTTGCGATGCAGTGGCTCGATGTATACTTTAAGGCATCCAGCAGATCAATGGAGCCTATGGATGCAGCTATTGCTTAAAAAGGTATAGGGTTCATAAGGGTTTATCCATCTGATGACGCTGCAGTAAAAACCCATGACCATCTTATAGACTGTGGTGTGAGACAGCATTGCAAAACTGTCAATGACAACATTCCTGGAGCAGAGTTCTTTAATAGAGCTATAATAAAAGGAAAGATTTTCTGCACAGAAAATTACAGGAAAGGGCAAAAACATAATAACTAAACAGTTGAACTAAGACATGGGAATATTGGTCTTATAAAGTCAATAGTGCATCTAACACACTGCCAAGCAAATTTGTCTTTTGTCTTGCTACAGTTGTATGAAAGTGAGATTGCACATATTTTGGAGTGATGCTCAGCAGCAGCATCTCATATCAAATTAGTTGTACTGAGAGAGACAATGATTGCAGTAAAGCCATGTGATACTGCAAGGAAAGTTGTTAATATTGGAGAAATCGATAGAAATACAAATGCTAATGTCACATTGCAACCGAACAGTATTGAGCTTGATTAACACTTTGAGATACACTTAGTATTTCACACTTAGCAGAAAATTTTGCTGTGCTCAGAAAGTTAATAATGCCACCAGAATCATATTAATATCTTAATAAAACTTCTGTGTAAATAGAGAGGTAGCCAGTAGCAGTAAGAACATTAACTATTTTTTTGTTATTATATATGTGTGTGTGTGTGTGTGAGAGAGAGTATATTATACACTAGTGCCATTCATTATATCTTGTTTTGTTATGTGACTCTCCAAGGCAGATGGAATGAATTTATATTTCTAAATCTTATGGTAAGTACCATGTACAGTACTATGTGTAGGTTTTGTGATTGATGTCGAAGTTCAATGTGAAATAAATTATAATATGTTTACATATGTTTGGTTATTTTGTTTACCTTTTAACTTTATAACATATGTATGCACGTACATACGTATAAAAAAGAAAGCAAAAGAAGTTGCATTGCCATAAAAATGACGTAATCCAGTAAAATAATCCAATAAAATAACATAATCGAGTGGAATAATACAATTCCTGCATGATTACTTTAAATGAATTTAGAAGGCCTAGTACTGAATCCATTCAAATAGTTCTATTGGATATCAACCCTATTGGATATTAAATATCTTAAAAGGATCATTTTAGAAAATCCAGTAGAAACTAAAATAATTCAATAAATAGGAATAAAAAACAAAATAAAAATAAACTGTGAATGAGATTTGTTTTTTACTAATTTATATCAACACATCCTTATGAAACCTACTTTTTCTACAAATCGCCCGTTCAACCACACGGTTCAGCACCTTTTTAATCAAACAGTATTTAGTTGTTTTTTAACATATTCGGCATGTGTTACTATCAATCTGTTCTTTGTGATGTCTAAAATGAAAAAATCAAGTCATTGTCACTTACCTACAGAAAAGTTTATAAAAAAAGCAAGTAAAGATGTGCTGTTTTAGCCCTTACACACCAGACGCGACGCGATGAGCGACACGACAAAGCGACGCAAGAAAATCAGTAAAACCTCGGCTTTTCAATAGCGCTTTTCACACCAAAGGCGACATGACAAGTGACGTCACTGTGACACAAATCCCACGTGAGCAATGAAAAATAAATAGAAACTGATCCTATTTTTGTGAATTCGTTGAGCGGCAAATACACAACTGATCAATCGAAGAACAACTTCATGTCATTTGAGTTGAAATCAAGCCCTGGTTCACTTTGTGACGGAGTGCCCACCCCTTGTGTGTATTTAATTTTTTTATGTAGGTATTCATTTATTATTATTATTATTATTATAACAAAACACAAACGCGCTGCTTTTCACCCTCATCTTAATAAATAATCATGTCAGACGGCTTTCATCCGTCCACACATAAACACAATATATTTATATACTACGACTACCACTACCCTTCCGAGGTGCCTTCATGGCTGAAATTTGCGATGCGGCTAGCAGGACTTCGCGTCCCTCGTATGCTGCCGTTCTTTTCTCCCTTGCGACGGCTCTGGTACACGTTTCCCATAGCAATGTTTGGTGGCCATCTTCGAATTGCTAGTTTACCTATTGTAAACCTGGTTCCCTGAAAGAGAAGATGGCCACCAACTCGCTTCGATCAACATCACTTTTTGCTTTCAAAAGAGGGCGTTTCTTCCCCTGCCTGACGGTTAAGTACCCTCGGAAGGCGGGACTGAGAACGTCACTGGGGGAAAGGGGCCTATCGGCAGCTTTGCTATAGGAGCTCAGTAACACCTACCAATAGGCAGGAGTGTATCCCATAACAATGTTGGTGGCCATCTTCTCTTTCAGGGAACCAGGTTTACGGTAGGTAAACTAGCGTTCTGCTTTAGAGAACTGTAAGCTGCACATCCCATCCGCACAAGTTTTAAATGGGAGAGGCCAAGGTACCGTACGTTATAATGGCTAGTAAAGCTTTTGGGTTGAAACCATTTTTTTTCCCTGTGGGCAATTTTACCAGGAGTCACAGATATTTAATTACAGACTTTCCAGAGCACGCTGATGTGTCAAGAATGCAAGAATTGATTCTCGAATGTGCCATCTAGTGATTAAAACTGTTACATTTTTGTTGTTTTCTGCATTTAACAAGATGCGGTATGAACTGGAGACTCCAAAAGCTCGTTGTATTGATGGTGATGTTTATTCAAAGTGTTTTAAAAATAATATTTGGTCAACATTAGTTGCTATGTGAAATGGGGTTCACTATAATTTAAGTGCATGTTTTTTTAAAACAGAATTATCTTGTATTGTCACTTGTTTGTCATGCTCTCCCACTAGCGCTGCATTGTTTTCAGTTGAAGTGTTTTTTAATGAAGATTAATTTATAATAACATCCAAATAAATGTCAGTACATTTATTTATTCATTTGACACCCTAGCAGGGCCAGATTAAGAACTCACAGGGCCTTGGGCACAGATTAGATAAACTGACCTTTTGTTGAGCAGCTTCGAATGTAGTTAAGAGGCTGTTGCATTTCTACCGCATTTTCTTTCGTCTGCAGTTTCTCAACATTACCAGCTCCATGGGCCGCCTTGCTCCTCGTCATTTTAGTCAGCCACTTCACAGCTGTCTTGTAGAGGCTTGTCTTTTTTTTTTTTTGTAAAAACAAGCTAAAACTTTGGATTTTGTTGCACTAAAGCTGGTCGCGTATCATAAACACTTGAGCCATTTTAAAAAGAGGGGTGTGTCAAGTGTTATTACATAAAAATTGTGAACATTATATACTAGTCTTACAGTTATGTACACGTGATACCTCTGCATTCTAAGGCTCAGTAAATAAAACAAATGGAAGATGAAATATGTAAGATCATAATTATGGGGCCCCTAGTTTGCTGGGGGCCCTGGGCTTGGGCCCTGTAGGCCCGCCCCTTAATATAGCCCTGCCCCCAAGACAACGTAGTACACAAGTTACATGGTTTACAAGTTTCAAAATACATAATATATAACTAATTATATGTTACAGTATAATAAAATTACACAACTTATACCAGTTACAAATACAGGTTAATAAAAATTGGTTGTGTCTTCATTGTGTATGGTAAGCTTTTTCTGGAGAATTGATGCTTGGCTTATAGTAATACTAGGATGCAGACCTACTGAACTTATTTGGGCTTTACATCAGAGAGTCGTAGGTGAGGATTCCCCTAAATATTTTGGAAAAAATAAAACGGCGATTTGCTGATTTATCAAATTAACCATAACATAAATTAGCAAACTTACACAGTACAGAATAAATATCTTCCTGAACAAATGACCAAAATAATAAAGAACAAGAACGAAGATATAAAACTTGAAAAGAATAAAACATACCAAGCTGTTATGTACAGTGGAAAGAGAAAGGGCAGGGTCAAATCAAATATGTCCACGGTTCCCCAAGGAGATGAGGTAAGGGCTAACATTGCGGTTGAAAACGCGGGAGAATACAGCTCTGCAAACATCATGGCAGAGCCCTTTGAACTTACTGAACTTCCAGCTACTCCACCGAAAAGCCCCGCAACAAAAAAAGTGAAACTGGAAAACCGAAAGGATGCAAGCCTTGACATGGAACGTAATATAATTTTGACACTGAAACTGGTTAAACTAATCAACGAAAGAGCTGGTTGTCTGGAAAAGTTAATGGATGAGAATGAGAATCAAAAGGGCTCAAAAAAAACTATTGATTTCATGTCTGCTGAAATTAAAATATGAAAAATAAAGTAAAACAAAAACGGAAGCTCGAGTAAATAATTCAGAGAAGTTTGATGAATTTGACCTAAAAATAGCCGAGCTTGAAAGATACAAAAAGGCGCTGGGATTTAGTTAGTATGGGCTGGCTGAAAAGGAGGGAGAAAGCATAAGAGACAAAGCTATCAAGATTTGCCAAACCATAGCTTCCAATCACACAGATAAACTACATTATGTCATTGACAGTGTCCATAGACTTGGCATGAAACAACCTGGGAACTCACAACACCATGGTATCATAATACATTTCACAATGAAACATTATTTGGAGATCTGCCAAGCAATCAACCTTTTGGAAGGAAAATGATTTACTCTTTGCAGAGGATTTATCCCCAGCCAACTGAGAAAGAAATTGAAAAGGCTTGCAAAGAAGGAAAACTTGCCTATTTTGTTGGCTCAAGGGCCTTTGTGGAAGGAATCGAAGTCACTGTGATACTCTGTGGCAAAGTGCCCGCCCCTGTGTGTATTTTATGTTATATGTTGTGTTTTCGGTGAGTGGAGAATGTGTGTGGAGACGGAGGTAATAATAATAATAATAATCGTTAAAAAAATAGAAACTCACTGTGTTTTCTCTGTACAGTCCGTTTTTGTTTGTCTGTTTATTTTGGATACCAGTGCCATGTCCTGTGTCGTGTTTGTCTTCTAACCTTTTATTTTCTGTCTCTCTGTACACTATTAAATGTTGAACGAGACCATTCACACAGCTCCACCAAACTCCACCTCTCTGCCATTTATTTCCTGGTTCCTGTTGCTGGTCTGACGTCCCCCACTCCAGCCGTCTTTGTGACACGTGGTGTCAGAACGGGACTACCACCGCCTCCTAGACGCAGACCAGAGCAGGGACCGCAGTTTTTTTGGGGAAAAAATAAATAATGACAGATCTTTTTTTGTGTGTGGGGGAAAAAAAATAAAAAATAAATAAAGAAATGGGGAGAAGAAGCGGGAGAGGAAAGCGGCAGAAACAACTGCAGGAGGAGGACACAGGGGAGTTCTTAAAGGCTAGGAACCCAGGGCGATATAACCAGCAGTCGCCAGTGTGCCCCCTCTGCAAACAGGGGCATCGCTTTTCAAGCTGTCCCTTCCACAGTTATGAAGAGGAGGAACTAGAGCCCAGGAGGGAGGAGACAGAGCCTTTCCCATCCTCTGAGGAGATGCTGGACTGGGTGGCAGACCAGGAGTGGAGCAGGGAGGACCTCCCACTGGTTGTTGACCTGCTGTGGGTCAGAGATGGGGAACGTTGGGAACGCTGGGAATAACATTTCTACCCAGTGTCCTTCGTGAACCCAGCAGCCATGGTGATCAGTTACTTGGCTGCCGATTTGGGACTGCCCCAGCAGGTTGAATTCCAAGTGGGAGGAGCCACGCCTACCTGAGTCCTCATTGGGCTGAAGGGAGACGACTTGCAGTTCCCATCTCTACCAGCAGAGGAAGAATGCCTCCTGGTTTTGCCTCCAGAGCCAGAGAGAGAGGAGCCATCTCCAGCGCCAGAGGGAGAGGAGCCGTTGCTGCCGTCTCCAGCGCCAGAGGGAGAACTCCCACCACTGTCTCCAGAGCAGGAGGGAGAGCCACACCAGTCCCCTGCAAGTGAGGGAGAGCCGCACCAGTCCTGAGGATGAATGTCTGCTGGTATCACTTCCCCCACCAGCTGAGGATGAATGCCTGCTGGTATCACTTCCCCCACCATCACGAGGCGAGTAGCTGGAACTGCCTCTGCCTCCATCACCATCAATGGGAGAGGAGCAGGAGCTGCCTCTCCCTGTACCAGAATGACCAGGAATATATGCTGGTGGTCCTCAGCAGCCCTTGCATAGGCTGCTGAGGGAAGCACGGGGAAGAACCATCTGGCCGCAGTGGCCGAGAAGAGGGCCAACAAACGCACCCCAGCTTGTCCTGACTCCCTGCCTCGCTTTGCCCAAGGATGCCTGCCTCGCTTCGCCCCAAGGATAACTGCCTAGCATCGCCTGGGGTCGCCTGTTGCTCCGCATCGCCTGGGGTTGCCAGCCGCTCCATATTGCCTGGGCTCGCTGGAACTGCTTCGCCAGGGGTTGCAGTCAGCTCAGCTTGGCTGCAGGGGTCAGTGTGGCCAGAGCCCCACCAGAGGGAGCTGCCAGCTATGAAAAAGGGTGGGGGGGAGAGGTCAAGAGACCAACTTTCCTCGCAGCAATTTCGCCGCAGGAGTTCTGGGGGCTGGAGTCCCCCCATAGGGAACTGCTGGCTATAATGGGGGGAGAGATCAGGAGACCACCTTCCCCCGCAGCAGTTTCGCTGGCAGAGATCTTGGGGGAGGTCTGGTGACCACCAACCCCAGCAACTTTTCCGCTGCTGGACTTGCCCTGGCTGAAGGAGTCAGTCTGGGAGCTGACATTTCCGCTGCCAGTGGTACAGCGAGAGAAGAGATTCGCCCCACTGTCAGCACATCTGCTGACAGCGTGGCCAGTAGCAGCCTGGCTACCAAAAGTCCCTGTTCTTGGCCCAGGATTTTGAGCAAGACTTTGGGGATTTTAAGGGGGGAGGTGGCCATTGAGGCCATGTGTGCTATGCACAAAGGGGGTAAGGGGGGGGTATGTGGCAATGTTGCCCCACCCTGTGTGTATTATATGTTGTGTGTTAATGTTGGTGTATAGTCATTGGTACACGGGATATAAACGGGTCTGTGTAACACGAGTGTTTAAAATGTATATTTGTATTTAGGCACGAGGGTTGCACAGCACTTCACGTGCAAGTAAAAAGTAATAATATGTGAGCACGGGGAATTGCACTTTATTAATTCATGTGCAGTTGTACCGAGCTGCATAAAAGCAGCATGTTTTCACATACTCGGGGTGGGGTGTTTGGCGAGTGGAGAACGGGATTGGAGACGGAGGTAATAAATAATAAAATAATAACGTAAAATTAATATCTGCTCACCGTGTTTTGTGTAGTGTTAGTCCTTTTTCTTTGTCTCTTTTGTTTTGGCCAATGTGCCGGGTCCTGTGTTTTTGTGTTTGTTACCACCGTTTATTTTCTGTCTGTCTGTTCATTTATTAAATGCTGAGCGAAACCATTCGTTCACCTCCACCAAACTCCACCTCTCTCTCTCTGTTTATTTCCTGGTTCCTGTTTCTGGTCTGACATCCCCCACTCCGGCCGTCTTTGTGACAGCCACAAATAAAGAAACAAAATACAGTACATGTTTCAATGATAATGCACAGCTAATCATTGTGTACCCAGAATTATCGATCAATGCTTCCTGATATCAGCATGGAAGCAAAAGTATTCTTTGGGAGCCAAAGACTATGACATCACGCTAGATTCTGATTACAAACTATAGATTAAAAACTATAGAATCATAAAATGTTAATATGTTTGTATTCTGTCAGCAAAATTTGAGATGCAAGCAATGCAGATAGACATGCTGGTGCTTGAATATTGCTATGCTGTGTCCCTAAGGGATCTGGCCAGGGATTTTATACTGATCACCACTACAAAAAAAAAAAAGAACTGAAAATTTGCTTTCATAGTAGAAAGAAAGAATTAGCATTAAAGTATAAAAGACGTTTGGGGGAAAATGGTTAAGGTGACTCAGAGAACTCTGCTAATTTAGATTTTCATTTGGTGATTGAACAAAAATAATTCTGAGAACAGGGTTCAATCTGACAACATATGTACAGTGGCTCTCAAAAGTATTCACCCACCTTGGACTTTTCCACATTTTATTGTGTTACAACATGGAACCAAAATGGATTTAATGAGGAGTTTTTGCCACTGATCAACACAAAAAAAGTCCACAATGTCAAAGTGAAAAATAAAATCTACAAATTGTTCTAAATTAATTACAAATACAAAACAGAAAATAATTGATTGCATAAGTATTCACCCCCTTAAGTCAATATTTGGTAGAGGCACCTTTGGCAACAATTACAGCCATAAGTCTATTTGGATAAGTCTCAACCAGCTTTGCACGTCTGGACACTACAATTTTTTTCTCATTCTTCTTTGCAAAATTGCTCAAGCCCCGTCAAGTTGGATGGGGACCTTTGGTGAACAGCAATTTTCAACTCTTTCCACATATTCTCAATTGGATTGAGGTCCGGGCTTTGACTGGGCCACTCCAGGGCATTGACCTTTTTGTTTTTAAGCCACTCCAGTGTGGCTTTGACTGTATGTTTGGGGTCATTGTCCTGCTGGAAGATGAATCTTCTCCCAAGTCCCAGGTCTCTTGCAGACTTCAACAGGTTTTCCTCCAATTTCTCTGTACTTAGCTGCAACTATTTTGCCCTCTACACAAGCTTTCTAGGGCCTGATGCAGAGAAGCATCCCCATAGGCTGATGCTGCCACCACCATGCTTCACGGTAGAGATGGTCTTCTCAGGATGACGTGTGGTGTTAGGCTTGCACCAAACATAGCGCTTAACATTGAAGCCAAAAAGCTCTATTTTGGTCTCATCAGACCATAGAATCTTCTTCAACTTGGTCTCAGAGTCTCCCACATGCCTTCTGACAAACTCTAGCCGAGATTTGATGTGAGTTTTTTTCAACAATGGCTTTCTTTTTGCCACTCTCCCATAAAGGCCAGTTTTGTGAAGCACCAGGGCTATTGTTGCAGTATGCACAGTGTCTCCCAGCTCAGCCGTGGAAGACTGTTGTAACTCCTTTAGAGTGGCAATAGGCCTATTGGTGGCCTTCCTGACTAGTCCCCTTCTCGCCCGGATACTCAGTTTTTGAGGACGGCCTGTTCTAGACAGATTCAAAGTTGTGCCATATTCTCTCCATTTCTTAATAATGGACTTTACTGTGCTCTGGGGGATATTCAGTGCCTCAGAAATGTTTTTATATCCTACCCCTGATTGGTGCTTTTGAAGAACCTTATTCCGGATTTGCTTTGAATGTTCCCTCATCTTCATGATGTAGTTTTTGTTAGGAAATGTACTAACCAACTGTGGGACCTCCCAGAGACAGGTGTATTTAACCTGAAATCATGTGAAACACCTCAATTCCACAAAGGTGGACTCCATTCCACTAATTATGTGACTTCTAAAGACAGTTGGTTGCACCAGAGCTTATTTAGGTGTGTCACAGCAAAAGGGGTGAATACTTATGCAATCAATTATTTTTTGTTTTGTATTTGTAATTAATTTAGAACAATTTGTTGATTTTATTTTTCACTTTGACATTATGGACTTTTTTTGTGTTGATCAGTGGCAAAAACTCCTAATTAAATCCATTTTGATTCCATGTTGTAACACAATAAAATGTGGAAAAGTCCAACGTGGATGAATACTTTTGAGAGCCACTGTGTGTGTGTGTGTGTGTGTGTGTGTGTATATATATATATATATATATATATATATATATATATATATATATATATATATATATATACACACACAATTTCAATTGATTTTAGTCCAATTTTTGACTTGCCTTTTTTATGACCATTGTAGAACACAGCAGCACCCATTCTCAAACGTTGTTAGACATCCACCTAATTGAAAATCTGTAGATATTGAGACCTATTTATGAAACCTTTGTGTTAACTTTGGCTTGCTATTCATTAAACCCTGAAGGTGACCTTGAAGTTCTATTCAACCTTTTGGCTGTTGAACCCAATCCCAATATGGGGCTTCCAGTGCACAAAATAAGCAATCTGCACTTTGTCTCCCTATAGCCAGATTATATTGTAATTGATTTTTTTACTAATATTATGCTTTCCTTCAGACAACAAAAAACTGTTGAAAAGGATGTCAAAGGATGACTTGTACCATATATGCCACTGCAAATGTTATGCTGATTGCTGAGAACAAATGTGTCTCATCTCTCAGGTGTTAACCTTGTTTATAACAAATGGAATGGTAAACTGTGCTGTCACGTCAAGGCTCAGATACTTGAAAATGACTGCATGTGTGTCTGGAAGGTTTTAAAGGAAATGTCACATTATGCTTTAGGGAATTTATATAAATACATTGCACCCGCCACTCACACATATTAATGCAGCTTTAGTTTTAATTTACATTGTGCCAATTTAAAGTACTTTTCATTTTATTTGTATGTACACTACCCTCCAAGTATTTACCTGTATTAAGTTGATTTGCATGATCTGTGCACCTGATCCATTGGCAGCGTTTATAATGTCTTTTGGCACCCGGAATGGATCCTTTTCTAAAATCTTGGAAATGCTTGTTCGAGGCATGGAGCACCTGGAGGGGTAAGCCAGTGCCACTTTGGTATCATTTTATGGGTCAAAATGCATGAAATTCAAATTGAAGAATCATCATTTTACTAAGATAGAAATACATTTATCTACTGTAAGTAAAGTCGATATAAAACACCCATGTTAATATAATGCATGGAATTTAAACATAGCATCTCCTTAATTACCATAAAATTACACACACTGGCACTGTACTTAGAAGTTTGTTGAAATTCACAATAAAAAGGGCAGGGTCACGTTTCTTAAATCACAGCTACCTCTGTTTACTGTACGTTGTAAATGTAGCCATTCTCATCGGCAAATACAACATCAATTAATAGATAGTAAAAAAGATGTTCCTTTTAAAACACAAACCTGATACATACTACGTTAAAATGAATTAATGCAGAGAGAATCAGCAAATACATCAATTATAATATCAAATGTTGCTTACAAAGTAACATTATATTTTGTTGTTTTGTGTTTATTTTACTGAACATAGGCGTGTGTTTGATTGTACTATATTGTAGGTTTAGAGGAGTCTTTAATTAAACCATTTGCGACATATCAGTCACTTAAAAAAAAAGAGTTAACTGAAATAGCATTTTTAAAACAGGGTTACAGTCTCTGGTTATTAGAGAGCAAAATGGTTAAACATGTAAATGTATTAAGAGATCATTATTGTCGTTGTCTGTTTATTTATTTTAGCACAGAAGGCTCTGCACTGCGGTGTAACCATAGGTAACCAAGTCTCGCGATTTGCATCAGGGAAAGTAGCAACCTTGATCACGTGATAGGCGTTCTACCACAACATTTAGGTCACGCGGTGGAGTTGTGGGATTCTGGGAGTACACATTTTGCTCAGGCTGTGTCTCTGTACTGTAATACTAATAGCCAAACAAAAGAATGACAGACTAGTTTTGATTTGTACCATGACTACAGCAAGGGGTAAAAAGGCGTCACATCAGTTATCTGAGAAGACTGAATATTGCAACATATCGGTGTGCTGACAAATACAGAAACTACGCAGATTGAACAACGTACTTTGAGCATTAAAAAAAGCCATGAACTTGCAGGGGTTGGACTGATTTGCCACATCAACAGCTGCTGTACATGTGCAGCGTGAGCGTTTTTCTCTGCAGTTATATTTATGTTAGGCATTTAGGTGGGTATGTTTTAAAAATTCGTTTTTGACATGGGCTGTACAAGACAAATATGCCATCCAAAGATTGTAAATAATTCTATTAACTCAAGACTGAGTTGTTAACCTGGATAAAAACAGAAGTCGGATAATTTACATTACAGGAAACAGCGAGTAGCGGATTAATTGACCAACGGTTTGTCTATATCTGTTAAGCGTCTCTCTTAGCATTCAAAAAGATTTACCATACGCTAACTCTACACTAGTTTCTTGTTTACTGTGTTTTTATGTTAGCTGTCTGTAGTCGTAATATATAATTGGCTCTTTTGTATTTCTTTTTTTATCCACAGTGTGCTTAAATGCAAAGTAACATTTTACCTGCATAGTAAAAGCAAATGCATAACAAGTCTTGGACTTGGTATCAGAAGGTCAGCCATTCTGAGAAAGCGATACCATTTAATGATGTGGAGCACGGCGGGAGGAGCAACTTTGCAGTTTTTTGTTAAAGCCCTGAAACATACAGCATCGAAAAGTCACCTACAACTGAACCGATGGTTACAGCGAGCAGCCCCAGATTCCACGGGCAGCGCTGAAATGGATATTGTGATCTGCAACACTTATGAGGAAAGGAACGCGGCCAATAGTAATGGTAGTTCTGTAAAATCTGAATCAGAAATGCAGAACGAAGCTAACGAAGCCGGGGTTTCCTTTATAGGAGAGAACAGGTATCCTCGCTATGTTCCTACCTGTTGCTGCAAAGGCGCCTTGCTGGTGTGTATTCTAGCAGTTGTTTGTTTCTCATCTGTAACACTGGTGCGCCAGTATCTCAAAGACTTGCTTGTTTGGGTGGAGAGTTTGGACAGCCTTGTTGGAGCTTTGCTTTTCATCGTGGGATTGATCGTTGTGTCCTTTCCCTGTGGATGGGGATACATACTACTCAATGTGGCTGCTGGCTATTTGTACGGTTTTGTGTTGGGCATGGGGCTGGTGATAGTTGGGGTTTTGATTGGGACTTTCATTGCCCACGTTGTTTGCAAGCGATTACTGACAGAGTGGGTTTTAATCAAGATTGAGAGCAGCGAGCAGCTGAATGCTGTTATCAGAGTGGTAGAAGGAGGAAGTGGACTTAAAGTGGTTGCCTTAGCAAGACTCACGCCAATACCCTTTGGACTACAAAATGCAGTGTTTTCAGTAAGTATAATGTGGTTCACGTGGTATGAGCTGCCTTTCTACACATCAAACCCTCACCAGTTAACCATTAATTATTAGGAACTGATAGTGGCGATAGATAGCTGCTGTTTGTAATGGTAATGGAAAGCCCCCATATTTACTCGGCCAGAGTACAACATGTTGTGTCGTAACAATGAGACCAGAGACACACTGAATGCATAGTGTCAGTTCCTTGATGCTAAAAAGTAGATGGTAGTTCATTTTATTTCCAGAGCAGTGCTTAAGGATTTTCATAGATACAGCCTACTAAATTGCCCTTCTTCATTACACTGATAGGATCAATAGTAAAATCTCACAGGCAGAGATCTCATTCGTTTTTATTTTTTATCCATAGTTACACAGGAGAGTATAATGACTCCTCTCCCTATCACGTTACTGTATACATTTCAGAGTGCATCAGTGTGTGTTTATGAAAGAGATATGGGCAAATAGAGAAACAAAAGCTGTGTTTCCACTGCGGTGAAACTGTTCTGGACAGCATTGTGCTCTTCCAGTGACTGCCCCATCCCTCCTCTGCAGGTAGACCACTTAGGTCACAGTGAGTGGTTAGAAAGAAATGCAGGCAGGTTGCTTGAAAGACGTGTGCCCCAATTGATCCGATTTGTAAAGGCTTTATGTAATCCTTTATTTGCCTTTGATCCCTATTTATTTCATTTTGGCACCTCTGTGTGCAATCTATAGTTCATGCAACAAGAATAAACGGTGAGTAGGTTCAAAGAATTGTAATATGGCAGTCAGCTTCTTCAAACACTCAAAGTACATTTCTAGTCTAGAAAAGTGTCATGAACATAAAGGTTAATGAAAACATTTTACTTTATAAGCATTGGCAATTCAATAAAAAAACATCAACCCACAGTACAGGATTCTGCATGCCTCAAACCCATGTTATGTTAAGCCCTTTTTAAAGGTTATTTGCTCACGTTTTTTGTACCACATTTACAGCAGCCGAGATGTTTTTAATCATTTTCATACTCAAAATGTCAGTGATTTCTGAAAATTCTTGTTCTGTTCGTTTTTTACTTCTAAACAACCACAGTGAACCAACTTTTTGTCACAAATTACAAGTATACCAGTAAAGCTATTATGTACTGACTTGAAACTTTATACTAAGCAGAGACAAGCCACCTATATCTGTTATGGTAATGGGGAGTGTTTTTTTTAGGTGTAGACCTTTAAGCATTGCAGCAATTTCAACTAAACCTCAGGTACATCATTAATTGTCCAGAAGGAATCAAGTTCAAGCCTTTTTCAGATGCAGCTGTTGAATTATTGAAATAAAATCCATACTAACTGTTGAATTGATTCTCACTTTACAAATTGTGGAGATTGTTTGGAGTGTTTAATCACATTCATGAATTGCACTTGACATTTATTGTGCTTGATATTTTTTTTTTTTTTTACTATTTTATTTTAATCCGGTAGGACAGGTAAAAACCTTCATACAACCTTTTTCAAAATATATGTAGTTGACTTACTTGACAAAATCAATCAAATGGCCAGTAAGTCAACTTTAAAACCTAATTCAAAGTCAGAGATTAATTAAATACAATGGTGTACCTTCATTTCAAATGATGTATTATGTTCTACCTCCAGATTTGTCTTTCTATGAGTACACTTTGTAGAAGGGACTCCAAATTCCCATAAGAGGAATCAACTCAATACTTATTACATTTGGTACAGCAGACAGTTTAGGATAGCTGAGTAGGTTGTGTGCAGCCTGGTAGAACTAAATCAGTTCTGGAAACAGTCAGAATTTAACAATTTAAATGAAAACAGAGAAAGAAAAGCATACCCTATAAGCAAACAGATCAAATGTTCACCCCTATATTTACACAGTGCTTTTAATAAGGATGGCTTGAATAAATAAGCCATTGTATTTGCTATGATGGACCATGGATTAATCAGACTGATTCTGGTTGAGTTCAAAAGGAGACTATAAGGCAGTGGGTATATCCATGTGCAAGAGAGTGGTAATTTGCAATGGTTGTAGGGATTCAGAATAGTAAGTGACATCTCATATAAGACAGAAATGTAGGTCAAAGTTTGACTGAGAAAATACTTATTTTTACAGTTCTGTCTTCAGTTCTGCCTAAAAAATGCCTAACTTGCTATTTTATGTCTCTCATGTTAATAAAATGACAGAAACCATAACCATGGATGCATGAAGAATTTTCTTATGAGCTGGCAATGACATTGCCAAACTATTGATGATATTTGTAGAGGACCTACAGTGTTAAAAATGTTAATGAAGCATGCAACACCATAACTCAGAGAAAAAATGTAGGCTACAGTATACTGTATTGTGGATAGTCTCATTTTTTAAAGGTAGCCATCTATTGCTGTAAATTACTACTTACACCTATTGAGAATTCCAGCTTGCTTTTTTATTGTTGATAATATTACATAAGTGTTAAAAATGTGTATGAGAATGTGTTATTTAAAATAACTTAAGTCAATTACTATAGAAGTCTATCCTATTTTAATTACATTTTAAATAACTTGGCAGAGGTGAAAGGCATAACAGATTAGTGAGCTAATTCTGAAATGCCATAATTTATTAACTCATGATAATGTTTCCACATCAGGCATACATGCATTGTGTATTTGTATTTTACATTGTATTTTATGCCCAGTCAATTTATGTTGATATCAGTGTTCTAATGTTGTTTTTAACAGATCACAGATGTGCCCTTGCCAAACTATCTTGTGGCTTCTTCAGTTGGACTTCTCCCAACCCAGCTCTTAAACTCCTATCTGGGGACGACATTGCGAACCATGGAGGATGTTATTGCAGAACAAAGCGTCAGTGGATATTTTATTTTTAGTTTCCAGGTAAGCATTTAGCATTTCTGCTTCCGTACTCTGAACATTTATTACTTCCACATGGCTAAAGAAAATTAAACGTAGTAATAGTCTCCTAGGAATATTTCACTGTAAAATGAAATGCATAAATGCACACTAGTTCCTTTGTCTGTAGCAAATGCATTGTTATAACATTTTTTTTCTTGTGGTTTTTTTGTTTTGTTTTTTTTCCCCCCAATAGATAATTATAAGTATAGGTCTGATGTTTTATGTTGTACATCGGGCACAAGTTGAACTGAATGCTGCTATTGTAGCCTGCCAAATGGAATTGAAGACTTCATATATCAATGGCAATACACCAAATCTGAGCGGTTCATCTTACTGCAGTAAAAGAACGTCAGCATTGGGAGGAATTAATGTGGTTTAAAGTTCACGCAAATTATACAACTGGCTGCTTTGTATCTATAGTGACATGTCTTTATGATAATAAAACAGTAATTATTTGGTTTTGCAAGAAGTCTGTTAAACCGTGGTTAACTGCAGTATAACAACCAGTTATCTTTTCCAATAGTACATATTATAAATGCAAACTTGTCTCTGCTTGGCTGAAAATCCAGGAATGAATCAGTTTCCAAATCGTCTGTCTGAACGAAGCACAGATATTTGAAATGTAGTAAAAAGATCAGGTTGAAACACACAGCTATGGCTTCCCAGCCTACCTAATAATTTAAATCTAGGTTGTTAATGTGCTCTGTGAAGTTTGAAAATTAAAAAAAAGTTTGCTTTCATATAAATGAAGCCTGTGTGTTATCTGCTGCTGTCTTGCAACTTTCTGAGTTCTTACTGCTAAACCTGCTGGTGAAAAATGACAACAGCACTGACACAATACATACATGTGATTTTCACTTTAAAATGACATAAATCACCTCGGCAGTCCTTTCCTTATAGGTCATATCCCTTTGTCACATGCCATTAACTTAGTGGGCACGTTTTTCTGGGCGTGTTTCTTACTGAAAATAAGAGGGTGGAGGGGACGACAACACTAATGCTTTTAGCCAAAAGTTCTTGCATACAGTTGCCACCTTTTTTTTTTTTTAAGCACATTGTTATTAAGGCTATGCACATGATTTAAAAATGTTGTTTTCCATTTTGTTTCAGCCATGACCCAACAATACTGAGAGGGAGATATTGTATCCTAAATTTACATTAGTAACTTGTCATGTTGCTCTAATTTATATTTGTATTCATGATTGTTCAACCTAGTTAGCCTAACACTTGAATGTACAATGGGTATTTGTTTTATCATTGCCCCATTATATATTGTTTTATTACTTAATGGTTACATGCTTATAAAAGCTGAAGTGCAGCTGTATATGAAACACACACTCAGTCATAGTCTTGTTTTTCTAAGGCTTGATGTTTGTGTATCTAGTAATAAAATGAACCAAGTATGAGAAATGATGGAGTTATGTGCTACAAAGTCTTTTTTATATAGGTTGCGGTTGCTGGGAATTCCTTTAGGAAAATTAGAATTTATGTAGCCATATAGAATTGCCAGAAGTACACTCTTCCATTGGAAGCTGTTATTGACTATTATACACTGGGTGCTTTAAGTAACGGAGTAGCTCAGTGCGAGACTTTTTCCACTCACTTGGATCACTGATGAAATCTGTCTAGTGCTGTGAGCTGCTCAGAGGGAGCAGAACTGAGCATGCCGTTAAGTTGGCTCTTTCACTTAGCTGCTCTGAGAGTCTCAGTTACTTAACTCGCCCACTGTTGCTGGACTGTTCTCTACAATGTGATTGTTCTGACATGTCTTGGGCATTGCTGCCCTTGCTGATTCAGGGCTTTTAGGTTAGCAATAGTATTAACATATTTTTTTTTTTAATCAATATACATGATGTATAAGCACCTACACTCTCTAGGATTAGTTAAATGTATACAGTTAACCTGCTCCTGCCTGTGTTAAATGAACTCTATGTATTACAAATGATATTCATATCAAGGCTGTGCTTAACACTTGCTGTTCTCAAGGTCTCTTGTCTGCTGTTCCTTCACTGCTGAGTAAGACCAAATACACTTCCAAACCTCGCCTTGCCTAAAGCAAACAAAAGTTAGGCTTACTTTTTTATTGTTCCCTCAAAGGGCAAAAACCTATGCTCAGCCTATGTTGAGAGTCCTAGCTAATTGTCTGAAGTGGATTTTTATAAAGATATATATTTTTTTTGTAACAAACAGGAACATTTTGCAGTGTGTAAATTGATATTTAACGCTGTATTATGCTTGTTCAGTGTTATATGTTTGAAAAAAAGTTCTTAAATGTAAAATCCCTGTTTATTCTATTGTGGAATGCATCACAATTGTTAGAATAAAGTGAACAAAAAAATCTAAGACATTGGATGGTCAGAGTCTAATGTTTAAGCGATACGACCATTTGACTTTCAAAACACTTACATTTCAGTCTTTGAAAGCTCACCAGTTTCTGTTTTTTGGTGAGATTCAGCACATCCCAGATCAACTCCCACCTGAGGAATGAGACCAAGGCCAAACATACGGTACTGTCTAAGCTGTAAAATGCCATGTTCCCTGTGGCCCAGAAATTTAAAACAAAGTGTTTGCTGGAATTGAAATTAAAATCTCATAATTGGTTAGGTGTTACTGGATCTGCATTCTTACCCAGGGCTCAAAGTTGGCCAAAATCCTTATGGGCATCTGGCTCCTAGCTTTTAAAATTTGGTTGCCTTTTAAAAAAAAAAAATAATAATAATAATAATAATAATAATAATAATAATAATAATAATAATATGGGCCAGATAATATACTATATAGTGATGTTACCCCGCTTGTGTAATTTACCTTTTTCTGCTATGTGAAAGTAAATCTCTTTTTCTCTACACATTCTACGAACGCTGTCAATGTCGTGTGTGAAACAAAAAAATCTAAGTGTTTGCAATCAGCAGCAATAGCAGCTACTCTTGTACAAGTTGTAAAAACATAACAAATGGATGCTGACATTGAGCAGCTTGGTTTCAGTAGTTCACTATACAACAGCAGACTTTGAATAAACTTTATGAACACAATGAAAACTGAACAAACAGCGTGATTAGCAACCACACGTTGGCTACCAGATGTCAAATTATATTACTTTCGCTAATACATTTTAAGACTTAGTACTAAATACAGTAAGTTAGGGTCTACTGAAATCTACACAACGAACACATACGGAAATAATATTTATTAAAAAAAAAAAAAAAAAAAAGATAGATTGATTGTTTAACATGTAGGCTAATTAAAAATAAACAGTTGACAAAGCAGCACCATTTTTAAGGTACATACACTGCGTATAAATTATAAGAACATGTTTTCTTACATGCTGTTTACTGTGCCGCTGGGATACTGAACCGAGGCCTGAAAGGGTCTAACCACGCATGGAAAACCACGTGGAATATTGAGGTAAACGGTGCTTAATAATATCGGGTTTGCGCGCGGGGGGGGGGGGGGGGGGGGGGGGGGGGGGGTGATGACACAAAACAATCAGCGAAACAAAGAATATAACTAACTTATTTTGTATCTGACCTGCCCATTCCCACAGTCACCAACAGCAAATGCAAATCAGTATTTGATCGCTGAGACCAATTTTGGTCGCCCCTGGCGACCACAGCTTGCAAATTTGCGCGCCGTTACCTATGATACTGTACTACATATTACAACATTTTATTTAACTTTATACACCAATGCACCAAAACATTGGCATCAAAAGAGTATGTCTTGTGTCAATGCAATTATAAGCACAATTTATTGGAGGAAACAAGAAAATCTCTCCAATTATATATGTAAGGTATAAACCACTTCAGGCTGTGCGGATCTGATGATATATACCACTTCTTGGGTGGTTAAAGCCCTTAGCTTACGTCTAGGGTCTTATCACAACCCCAGGTGTGGTATATATCATGGGAAGGCAATAATATCACATGAAAAATGTATTATCCGACACACCCTCACTGTATCATTTAAAATATAGACATGACCACTGTTATTTCCAAAAAGAGTCTATTCATTTTATTAGTATCAAAATTTTTAAAAGAACAAACAAAACGCTGCGTTTCAGCATGTCTGTGCCTTTATTGGGTTTCACCTGAACTACCTACAGTTGCACCTGAAAAGCCAGTTCAGGCTGCTAAAATCCAGTGTTTCAGTTAGACCATAGGGTTCCATAATCTTCAAAGTCAAAATCCAAAAATGATTCCCTTTGTAATTGATGCTTAACTATGTTACCTCCTACAGGAATTAACACCTTTTCAATGGCAATGAATTATAAGCTAGAGGCAGAACCAATGATTAATTTATTTTTTATTATTATAGTGCCTAGCTATAGAGTAATCCATATTGCTGTTACATATAGCAGCTTTATGTTCCGCTATGTGTATTTTCAGATTTCTTTTTGTTTGACCTCTCTCTCTCTCTCTCTCTCTCTCTCTCTCTCTCTCTCTCTCTCTCTCTCTCTCTCTCTCTCTCTCTCTATATATAAATGATATATATATATATATATATATATATATATATATATGCTAGTCCACAAGGGCATTTAAGCATAAATATCACATGACTGGAGTTACAATTAATAAAATCCTGAATTCCACATTAAAGCTTTATTTTGGTCTCATCAGACCATAAAATCTTCTTCCACTTAGTCTCAGTGTCTCCCACATGCCTTCTGACAAACTCTAGCTGAGATTTGATGTGAGTTTTTTTCAACAATGGCTTTCTTTTTTCCACTCTCCCATAAAGGCCAGTTTTGTGAAGCACCAGGGCTATTGTTGCAGTATGCACAATGTTGCCCAGCTCAGCCGTGGAAGACTGTTGTAACTCCTTTACAGTTGCAATAGGCCTATTGGTGGCCTCCCTGACTAGTCCCCTTCTCGCCCGGATACTCAGTTTTTGAGGACGGCCTGTTCTACACAGATTCAGAGTTGTGCAATATTCTCTCCATTTCTTAATAATGGACTTTACTGTGCTTTGGGGGATATTCAATGCCTTGGAAATGTTCACATCCTACCCCTGATTGGTGCTTTTGAAAAACCTTATTCCAGATTTGCTTCGTCTTCATGATGTAATTTCTGTTAGGAAATGTACTACAACTGTGGGACCTCCCAGAGACAGATGTATTTAACCTGAAATCATGTGAAACACCTTAATTGCACACAGATGGACTCCATTCAAGTAATTATGTGACTAAAGACAATTGGTTGCACCAGAGCTTATTTAGGTGTGTCATAGCAAAAGGGGTGAATACTTATGCAATCAATTATTTTTTGTTTTGTATTTGTAATTAATTTAGAACAATTTGTAGATTTTATTTTTCACTTTGACATTATGGACTTTTTTTGTGTTGATCAGTGGCAAAAACTCCTAATTAAATCCATCTTGATTTCCACACAATGAAATGTGGAAAAGTCCAAAGGGGGGGTGAATACTTTTGAGAGCCACTGTATACATCGAGGAGACCACTGCATCTTTTAAGTTTCTCCCCCGTTTAAAATAAAATCTGGGAGTGGAAGTAGCAAATGATTTTAACTAGGGATCACATTCCAATATTTTCCATTGTTTCAATATAATTTTCTTAATATCATTAGACATAGGGTTATGTTCAGTTACGGAAGTCACTCTATTCTCAGTGGATTCGTTAGTTTTTAATGTTTTTAAAAGTGTATCCCGCTTTTATTGTTTCTGATCTGTTAAACGCTGTTTCAATGATATTTCTTTTGTAGCCTCTAGACAGAAAACGATTCCTTCTGTCCTTAGCTTTACTTCAGTGTGTCACTACATATTCTCTTAAGACGTATAAATTGACCATATGGTATATTTTTGACTATATGTTTAGGATGATTACTATCTGCATGAAGAATCATGTTTCTGTCAGTAGGCTTACAAAAGATTGAGGTTTTAAATTTATCGTCAGAGTTTATAGAGGTACACAGGTCTAAGAAGTGGAACTCAGTTTGACTATATTCCATAGTACATTTTAAAGTAAGGTAAGTGTTCTTTATATAATCTCTAAACAGCAATAAATCATCTACAGAACCAGTTCACAGTAGAATGATATCAATGTACCTTTTCCAAAATAAAACATTTTGAAGTAGTGGACTGGAGACAGTGTCATTAATATATTGTTGATCCCATATATAAATTTGCGTAAATAGGGGCAGATGTCGACCCCATCACTGTTCCTTGGGTTTTAAATAGTATTTATCTTTAAACAAGAAGTAATTAGATTTAAAAATAAATGCTGTCAATTTCAACAAAAATTCCATGGGTAATTCATTTTTCTTCTCTTCAAAATAAAATGTCAATGTCTCCAGTCTACCCTCATGTGATATGTTAGTGTAGAAACTTTCTACATCAAATGAAACCAGAAATGATTAGAATCGGAAAGCAATTTGATCACATCTCGAGAATTTCTTTCATCAGTGCAAACTGGGAGCTTCCACAGCACAGGGGTTGAATACTTATGCAGGCAAGATATTTCAGTTTTTTATTTTTCTAAAAAATATTTCCCAACATAAAACCAATGTCACCTTACAATAATTGATTCAGAGTTTCAGTGTTTAAAAAGAAAATATCAAACAGAACGAAATTTAAATGTACCACTTGTTATTCAGTAATATGAGAGAATTGGTCAGGGGTCTGAATACTTTTGCAAGGCACTGTATATATATATATATATATATATATATATATATATATATATATATATATATATAATATTATAATGGGAATTTCCTCTGTTTGTGTATTGCATTTAAATTGCAATGTTTAGCAATGAATTTTAAGATAGTGGTAGAACCATATTTTAGGTACTTAAAAAAGTAGAATAATTATTACAAATCAATTATCAGGACATTACGGACTAGTAGTCCTTCATCAGCTAAATACAAAAAAAAAACCCTGTACTTTAAGAAGTTGATAAAAAAAAAAAAAGTAGTCTTTTAAACAAAATTCCAGAATGTTAGATCTTAGATTTTTGTCTCTTCTGTGTGACATTAGAGGATTATTGAAAATGGGAGCTGCAGAAGGATCTTCTTGAAGAATGCTAACATTTCTTTGTATGATGTGTTGTACTTTTTTGGTCATAGAATTATAAGTAAAAACAAGGGGAATATGATTATTGGTATTCTGTGTTTTGGTTTAGTACAAAGCATCCTTTCTGTTTATTGTCGACACACTTAACTGAGCTTCTCTAAGTATAGTGTCTGGAAACCCACAGTTTTTGGAAAATGCACACATGTCATTTGTTTTATTCAAAAAATCACTATCATCACTGCAAATGCGTCTCAGTCTTAGTAATTGGGAGTATGGAATGGAGTTGTGACAAGCTTTGAGATGTGAGGAGTCGTATCTTAGATATGAATGAGAGTATGTTTCTTTGTAGAAAAATTGTAGTATTGGTACAATTAGAAACCGTAATAGTAATGTCTAAGAAAGAAATTTGTTTAGAAATGTTCCAGTGTACTTTAGAGCTGGATGAGATTGGTCAATAAAATGTATGAAATCCGTTAAACCTTCAGTAGTGTTAACTGAGATGCCAAATATGTCGTCAATGTGGCTAAGATCTAAAATTGGTGTATGTCCTTGTACTGCTGAAAAACTTTATTTTCAATCCGCCCCATTTTTGTTCCCATACTGACACCTCTAACTTATTTATAAAAATCTCCATTAAAGGAGAAACAATTCAAAGAAAGAACGAGTTGGGCTAGTTGCAAAAGAATATCGGTTGCAGGTTCTTTTACTGTCCGTTTATCAAGGAAGTATTTCAGTGTTTGTAAACCGTCACTGTTGGAGATAATTTGTAGAGGCTTTTGACGTCCATTGAGAAGATAGTTATATTTTCACTGGTGCCATTTAAAGAAAAATGATCTATTTGCAAAAAATGGTTAGTCTTTAAAGTATGAAGGTAGAGATTCCACAATGTATCTGAAGACATCATTGAGAAACTTGGAAATTATTTCAGTGGGGCAGGAACATCTGGTACAATAGGATGGCTTGGGTTGTTAGGCTTATGAATTTCAGGAAGTAAATAACAATGGCTTCAGCGATGGTTTTCAACAATAAGATTAGATGCAGAGTTTGGTAATAAGTTATTCTGGATGGCAGAATGGATAGTAGATTTGACTGTAGTTTGTAACAGTTAGGTAAGATCATTTGGGACTTTTGTGTAAAAGTTAGTGTCAGAAAGTTGTTTAGATGCTTCTTCTATATAAAGATCCTTTTTCCAAACTACTACAGCTCCTCCTTTGTCAGCAGGTTTTATTATGATTTCATTACATTTCTGTATATTCTGTAAGGAGTGCTATTCATCTGTTTTCAAGTTTAAACGATTAATGTGTTGTTAAAATTAATTTGACTTATTTCTCGTTCACATTTATCAATAAAAAAAATCTAAGGCTGGAAATACTGCGGAGGCTGGTGTCCAAGTAGAGTGCTTTTTTTGTATTGATGGAAAATATCTAAGGAATCAGAAGCTGTGTTGGAGGACTGTGAAGCACTTAATTCACTTGTATCTGTGTCTGCATGAAAATGGGCATGTAAACGCATCTGGCGAAAGAAATGCTGTGTCACTGATGATTGCAAATGTGTCAGTGGATTTCTTTATAGGTACAAATGTGAGACCTTTAGTTAAAATGGAGTGTTCAGCGGTAGTGAGTGTCAAATTGCCTGGGATTGTAACAACAGTTTTATGTGGTCTTTGCGGTATTATATTTTGATAATTAACAATAGTCTTTAATGTCTTATATTCTTCCTTGAGCTTAATCCATTTTTTTTTGCTGTATTTATTTTCATGAAATCATAGATCTCTGCATTTAAAATGTGAAAACAAAACAACGCTTAGCTGATCGCTTCGTGGAGCATCTGAGAAGAGTACGAATTAACATCTCTACTTTTCCTGTCACCAGACATTTTAACAGAGATGACCACACTATAGAAGACATCACAATATGTGGGATAGTTCATTGTTATGGAACTAATGCTGTTAGGAAAAAAAGAAGATCATTAACATCAACAACATTCTGGAAGTTTGTTTAAAAGACGACTTGTTTGTTTTTTTTATCAACTTCTTACAGTACTGTTGTTTGTATTCAGCCAATGAAGAACTTATAGTCCGAAACGTCCTGATAATTGATTTGTAATCAATTATTCTACATTTTTAAGTACCTAAAATATCCTTTTCTTTTTTATTTTTCTTATTGATCATTTTGGTATTGGATGGATATGGTCCTGGACAGTTGGAGCCTTGTCACATATTCTAAATCACTGAGCTGCCTCATAGAATTTAAAAGTATCAGACAGTAGCCATCCTGCTTTTACAGTTACAGATGTACAGTTGTAACTATGAAACTGAGTGACCAATTACCTGCAAAAAATCCCAAAGTAGTAAGTAGACATGCCGATTTGGATGAACAATTAAATGAAGTGGAAGATAGCAAAAAAAAAAAAAAAAAAAAACTGTCTTTATGCAGTCACCCCGACTTTGTCACTTAAAATAATGTATTTTTAGCAGTTTGTAAACATTACAGAAAAACATAAAAAAACACGTATGAAATCTGTTCTACTCAAACAGGTCAGCACTGTCGGTGACAGAAAAAAAATAATAAAATAAACTTTTTTGCCCTAAACATGATTTATGCTTTTTTTTTTTTCTTCAAATCCACTGTTTGACCTGGATTATAAACGCAATAAGGCCCTTCAGGGCATTTCGTTTATGTTGAATATACAGACTTATCTGGGGTTGGAGGCACAACGCCCCGAGTATATTCAGCATATACAGATGGCCTGTCAGACCTTATGTATGAAATGTACTGCTGTGTTATTTTTTTCAACTATTTTCTTAGGGAGCTTTATGAAAGAGAACAGATGGCTTATTTTTGGTATTATCTGTTAAAACACCACTTTTGTCAAATTGCTCTTTCACTGAAAAATCTAACAATTAAAAACGGAAACAAAGGTTAAAATGTATAGTAATAATATAAGTAATTACAGTATATCACATTACAGCAAAGCAGTTACAGTATTACAAGTAGCCACCTAGAGGTTAAATCGTACTTCACACTTTGACACATCAACTGCATGAACATTTCACAGCTAAATACAGTCCATTCTTCAAAAAGAATCCACCTTGCACTTTTCTAATGTGCTACAGTTTACTTCATTTATAATACAGCACAACAGCTATGCACAATATAATATTCAAATTGTAATGTATTGTCCCTGATATCCATGCTATACAGCCATCTGCAATGTCTTTATCAGATGGAAATATCATCACATTAAAAGTAGCTATACTGTTTAATTCTTCTTAACTGATTTTCACCCCCTCAAGGTCAGAGCAGCCAGTAATGGATCAGTGTGTACTGTAAAGCAGGCTATATGATAGTCTACACAGCATGAAAGCCAAACCATATGGAATTTATAAATGTCAACATATAATTATGATGAAATAAATTACACATGAATGGTACATATGATGCAGTATGATGCTAGTCCTTTAATTTCAGCCAGCGCTGAAAAAGAAAGGAGAGGAGCTGTGTTCAAAACAGTGCTCTCCTGTATGAAACAAAATGAAAGGCCAGGTACAAGAAGGTACAATAAAATAAAATATGAAATGTGGTGCTTTGTAGTTATTTATGCTTCCTCTAACTGAAAGTAGCAAAATATACATGGTTCCACCAAATCAATGTGTAAAAAACGGCAAAAGCTAAATGATCATTGCTTAACAAATTAGCAAAATCCCTTAAAACTGAATTTAGTGTGCCAATGTCTGCAGGAAAATCAATGAGAATTGACTGGACAGACAGGTAGCCTAAAGCAATTGACAATTATATATAAAAAAAAAACACCTAAATTAAAAAACAGATGCCAGGTACTGTATACGGTAATACAAAATAGGAACACACACTGGACCTCTCTATTTTACTGTTTACACACTTCAACCTGTGTGGTCTTATTTTGGCTGGACATAGGATCACCATTAGCAGCTCACAGCAAAAGCAGTTCCCTTTCAATTCAAATGACAACCATTACCGAATGGGAAGAGCCTCTCTGACTGGCACTCTCTGAGCAAATATACAAAAGCTGCCCTATCAGGGCCCTGCTGTGAGGGGGACGTCCCGCCCACCTCCTGCTGAAGAGGGACATCCTCACAGTAGCACATCGCCATTTTCTCTCTCATCTCTCTGAGACATGTCGTAAATTGCTTCTGTGTTTGCATTCTGAATTTGGCTGATTTATTTGGTTTCCAAATAAATTAAACAAAATATCCATGGTAATCACGCTCTCGAGCATTGGTAACACTGCTCTCGCTATAATTCCCACGTCGGTTTTCTAGCTAGAGCTGGTTTCGACCCTTCTTCAGGGATTACCGAATGGCCATTACTCTCACTACACGAGGCTTTGTATAGTTAATACACCATGTGAGAGCTCTTCTGGTGCTGTAAGGAGACCCTGTGGGTTTGTGGCGTCGTCCTCTATACCAATTTAATCGGTCACAGCGACCAAAAAAAAAAAAAACAGCTGCATACCCCGGCATCGACCGTGGTTTTTCCTGCCAATCGCGAGGTTGAAGAAACAGCACCTACCCGGTCCCAATTGACTCGGCACCGGTGTAAACATCTTCGGCGCCGCGCCTACCATCGGCACCAACTGTCTCGGCGCCGACCACGCTCTTTTCGACACTGATCCCAGTACCGATTGATTCAGCACTGGGGAATAGCTTCGGGGCCGTCTACAGCCCGGCTCCGACGCTACATGTCAGCATCGACCTCAGCACAGATCGACTCGGCACCGACCGTGTGCATCTCGACACCGACCTCAGCGCCGACAGCGCTCGCCTCGACGCCGATCCCGGCACGACTGTTTCTGCACCGATTAATCATTTGAAAAATGTGTCTGCAGACTGCTGGTTGAGCACAGCAGTTTAAAAAAAAACAACAACAAAAAAAAAAAACTGAAAACATGTTGGTGCAGTCAACTGGGTCTTCAGCTAAGCTGCCCAGGCAGGATGAACATAGATCCTGCACCAGGTGCCTGGGGCCAGAACACGTGGCCAAGGTACTGGCAGGTGAGCTGGACTGCTCTCCCTGTCGGAAGTTTTCAAGGAGAACAACGCAACGGAGAGCAGCCCTACCCCGAGCAGAGTCTCTCTCCTCAAGCCATGGGAGAATAAGATCAGTGGTCTCGTTCCCCATCCCCTCTGCCTAGACCACCTAGCCCAGACGAGCTGTCCTTCACGGCATCCAGGTCGAACGTGTCGTCCTCTACACCACAGTGAGGAGCACCCTGCAGCCCTTGCCACACGTGTCCCAGAAGGAGGAGTTCTGGGCGCTAATGCAGCGGGCAACTGCAGCCACGACCGTCCCATGGCCGGCAGAACAGGAGGGAAAGGGGAACCGCTTCCTCCAGCAGAGAGGGTACCCATAGCACACCCTCCCCTTATGTCAGGACTTCCTGGATTTGGTGCACTCCTCCTGGGGCAACCCAGCATCTGCACCTTCAGCCTCCAGAACAGCTGAGTCCCTGCTGCATACTGCAGGAGCCCAAGAAGCAGGCCTAGGCGCATTCCCCACCATCAGGGACACCGTCACGGTGCTGGTGCAAGGTTCCACCTTCACCAAGGGGGACAAGGACCCAACCTGCCCGTCAAAGCCTTGCAGAACAACGGACACAATGCTAAAGAATGCATACTCGTTGGCAGCACCGTCCGTGCAAGCAGCAAACGCCATGGCTATACTGGTACTCTACCAGAGCCAGTTAGCGGACAGGCTGCAGGACAGAGCCACGGAGGGAGACACAGGGGAGCTCCAGGCAGTGGCTAAGGCGATGACTTACCTAATAGGGGAGTTAGGTCAAGCATCAGGGAGGTCGCTGGAGGCGATGGTGGCCGCTCGATGGCATTTGTGGCTGACACAAGCCAAGGTCATAGAGACCGAGAAGGTGGCGCTGCTGGATGCCCCCATTACACCAGGGCAGACTTTTGGGGAGACCACTGATGTGAGCCTTGAGAGGTCCTACAAGGCCACGGAGGTCGCCTCAAAGTTCTCGTGCTTTCCGGCTTACAATCAGCGCCCAAGGTGGCATGCACAGCCTGCTGGGGTAAAAGGGTCTGAACACCGCCCTCCACTCCAGAGTAGACAATCAGGCAGAGATAGGGCCAGCGGCAGGGGATCACCACAGGCCAAGGGAAACCGATTCTCCGGCTGGAGACCGAGGCTGGGGCCTAAGAAAGACCCGCTCCCTCCCAAGTCCAAGGGAGACCGCCCCTGAGGGGCACCGGCTGCCACCAACCCCCCCCCCCCCCCCCCCCCCCCCCCCCCCCCCCCCCCCCCCGACTGACCAACCAACGTCAACGACCCATGGCAAGGGGACATGGATACGTTCTACCCTTCAAGGGTGTGCTCCTCACCACCATTGAACCAGCGAGGGTGATACTCCTTCAACAGAAGATCGCCAATCTTCAACAGAAGAACGCTGTATGCTTGGTAAGTCCAAGTGATGCCCTCAGCGGCTGTTACTCCAGGTACTTCCTGGTGCCCAAGAGGGACGGCAGTTTCAGACCAATTATGGACCTCAGGGTCCTCAACTTGTTCCTCAAACAGAGGAAGTTCAACATGTTGACAGCACAGCGTATCCTCCAGTCTGTCCAACCGGGTGACTGGTTCACATCGATCGACCTGCAAGATGCCTATTTTCACGTCCCAATCTGTCCCGCACACAGAACATATCTGCACTTCGCCTTTCAAGGCAACGCATAAGAATTCTGCGTGCTGCCATTTGGCCTCTTGCTGGCGCCCTGCACATTTTCAAAGTGCATGGGTGCAGCACTGGCTCCACTCAGGCTGTGGGGTATTCGGATCCTAAATGATGTGAGGATTGGTTGGTTTGAGCGCAGTCAAAAGCACACGCAGAGGCACACACAAAACAGGTCATTTTGCTGAGAATGCTGAATGCCACTTCAAGCCTGGGTGAATACATTCAAGGTGCACCTGGTCCGAGATTGATACCGGCTGGTGCGGGTGTCCAGACAATGCCGGAAGACACTGGAGTGGTGGCTCCGTCCCGGCAATTCACCACACAGCGCACAGACTCCTGTCCTGGACGCACAGAAACTTGCATTCCATCAGGGCAGTTCACCTCCCCGGTGTGGACAACAAGGCAGCAGACCTCCTGTCCAGAGGAGCTCCAGACAGCTCTGAGTGGAGGCTGCATCCTCAAGTGATGAAACAGATTTGGGAGAGGTTTCGACTGGCACGAGTTGACCTCTTTGCCACAGCCACTCATTGCCCCCTATGGTTCTCCATGGAGAGAGATGGGGGCCTCCTGGGAGTAGACGCGTTAGCTCACCCCTGGCCACAGGGGCTCTTGTATGTGTTCCCTCCGCTACCATTATTACCCCTGACACTAGAGAGGATAAGGGTGGAGAGAGCACATGTTCTGCTGGTTGCACCCAGATGGCCGAGATGCCCCTGGTTTGCTCTCCTCTCCGACATGTTGTCGGATCAGCCATGGCAGCTCCCGCTGCGCAAGGACCTCCTGAGCCAAGCGGAGGGGCTATTATGGCACCCGAAGACACATGTATGGCTTTCACTGGGAATGACTTGCGGGTAACATTAAGAACAAATCCATCCTTTTTGCCAAAGGTGGTATCCTCATTCCATATTAACCAATCAATGATTCTGGAAACTTTCAGACCTCCTCCGCACGAGCCAGAGGAGGACCGTAGACAACACATGCTATGCCCAGTTCAGGCTCTGCGTTGTTATTTGGATAGGACAGCGTCCTGGAGACAGTCCAACCAGCTGTTTGTCTGCTACGGGTCCTGCTCTAGAGGTCAGGCCCTATTGAAGCAACGTCTAGCGCACTGGGTGACAGATGTGATACGCTTGGCGTATGAATAGACTGAGTCACTACGGCCCATTCTACCAGGGGCCAGGCAACCTCGTGGGCTTCCTTCATGGCGCCTCCTTAGATGAGTTTTGCAATGCTGCTACATGGACAGGTAGTCAGACATTTGTGCGTTTTTACCTCCTTGATGTGACAAACCAAACGAGACCCTGTCTGGGCTCTAGAGTTTTGCAGACAACATGCCCTTAGGCGTCATGTGGGCTCTGTTGCTATTTCCGTGGGGCTGTACTCTCGGTAATCTGGAGCCACAAAAGCTTTCCCATTCGGTAATGGTTGTCATTCGAATTGAAAGGGAACGTTAGGTTATTACCATAACCCTGGTTCCCTGAAAAGAGAATGATAACCATTACACTTTGAGGTCGTGTCTCCAGCTGACCTGTTTTCGAAAGAAAATGGCGATGTGCTACTGTGAGGACATCTCTCTTCAGCAGGAGGTGGGCGGGACTTCCCCCTCACAGCAGGGCCATGATCGGGCAGCTTTTGTATATTTGCTCAGAGATTGACGGTCAGAGAGGCTCTTCCCATTCGGTAATGGTTGTCATTTTCTTTTCAGGGAATCAGGGTTATGGTAATAACCTAACGTTTTTTTTTTTTTTTTTTTTTTTTATAGTAAATTCCAATTAGTAAACAGTGGTCCCAGTTTTTAATTGAAATGCAGTATTCATCTGTTCCAGCATTACAATTGCTAATGGTGTGTCAGTATTAAAGAGAAGTTATTACGGTTTGTTAGTCAATGTTTACACATATGTGTCTAATTTGTTTATGCACGTACTCATCTTAAAACTGTTTAGTCTTTGCCTGTGTGCTGGAAGCCCAGCCCAGCACTGATGATTGTTGAGTTTTGCAAAGAAATATGTAAATAAGTGAGTTACCTCCATGTACATTGAACTGGGCAAGAATCCGAATAGCATTCTCCACAGCACCAGTAGTATTGTGTTGTTCACAATGGAGGGCAGAATTCATTTTCAGGTATTGTTTTTTGGGGATTAATCTCCTTAATTCTAAACAAACACATATGGACGAGAATTTGTGCCAACATTAAAAAATAAATAAATTAATAATAAATAAATTATGCGCGACGAGAGCCGTAGAATTATTTTATTTTCCGCATTTAAAAAAAAAAATATCAATATAATAAAGGTCAATCCAGATTTTCAACACTTCTATCTCCCCACAGAGAAACTAGAGCCTGCACTTTCTCAGCCCCCTAAGGTTGGCCTTGAACTGCGCCCCAGGCAGCTAGGCCAGCCCCACTTTAATTTCAATTTTACCTAAATGAGTTATACGGATGACGGACTATTGCTCTCAACAGGCGCAGGACTTGGAAGAAGTACTTCTGATGGCTTCCTGTTCCAGGTAGTCCGCAGCTTTTAGCAATTGTGGATTTGGTTTAGCCAATTTTAAGACTATTATTATTATTATTATTATTATATTATTATTATTATTATTATTATTATTATTATTAGTGCTTCTTACAATTCTATGATAACTCAAACCTGGCAGACCAGCTAGTAGATGATTGAACGCACCAACGGTATTGTCCCGCCCTTGTAGTGTGATTGACGCTGATGAGGAATATAGAGTGAAAAGATTATGCCAAAATAATAATTTAAAAAAATGCATAAATATATTTTTTCTATGTAATGTACTGTATTTCGATTTGTGTTTATTTCATTTTTTATGTACGTATGTTTTATTTTTTATTTTTTTGTTGCGTTTCTTTTTTATTATTTTTATTATTATTATTATTATTATTATTATTATTATTATTATTATTAATAATAATAATTTTGGCACAAATTATCCTCCATAAACACAAGGTTAAACTGTGATAACGGAGCCACAAAGTGCTGAAAACAAAATTCAAAATGATATCGTTGTAGACAGATAAGTATACAGTGCTAACTGAAACTGTCACTATATAAAGAAGCAGAAAGGTTATCCTGTACCAATGTATGTATGTACGTATCAATGCGCGTGCACGTCTACTGCTACAGCTCAGTTGAATTTATGCATGAGCCTAAGACTGTGTGATTTCCGTACCAAGATGAATTTGCAGTTATTGCAACGAGCAAACTTCATTTGGTACGTGTTTGATTAACATAACGTACAGCGCACTTAATCCAGGAATTGTCTGTGAGAACCAATAGCATTGAACTCTGGTACTGTACAGTGTAAGGAACAACCCAGAAAGGATGCAGTGTTAATGTACATTACACAGAGCTTAACAGAATCCAGTTTCGTTTTGACAAAGGATTACAGGTAAGAAAATACTGTTTTGAAATAGTAATGTTTGTGCCTTTCGGTGTTTATGGTCTTCTTTTAGCAAATGCTAATGTGTACACTTTATTTTACCAGAAGAATAAGTGACTTTGGGGTCATTCAGAACAGAAACAGAACTGAGATGGGGCATAGAATACTAGCCATTGTTTTTGCGCCACTTGATATTTAGTTTGTGTATTTGTATTATGTATTCTACTTCCTTAACCACAGAGGGAAACGTCGTTATATGATAAATAATATAAGAATATCCATGTAATATATCCATAAACTGTAATTTCGTAATAAAAAGGGCTTTGTGACAGTTATGGATCCCGATGTTAAACGAACATAGACTTATTGAGAATACATTACCAACATTCTAAACATATACGGTCATTGGCATTGGGTTTATAACAGGTTAATTTTTAAAATATTGATATAAACCCTAAAATGAATGCAGTCGGCGCTGCTTTATCTGGACGCCCCGGGAGAAGGAAGTGTATCCTGATAAACTGCTGTCAGAGTTAAACGAGGCAGCTGAGACGACCTTGGACATTTAAAAAAAAAAAAAAAGATTATTCTTAATGAAAATAAAAATAATGAAATCGCATCATATTATGATTAAAAGTTAAATGGAATACATCTCTGGAGACTTCTTCCCAATGGTATTTATCTCGTTTAATTGTGTATGTTTCAGAGCAAGACAGGTCGCACGTAGCACAGTGCAGTGTGTAAGTGATTAACACCGTGACTAGCGTAAATTGCGCAAACCACGTTGAACTCTTGAAGGAGGAGGAATCTCCTGTGGTTTGGCTGCTGTTGCAAAGAAATTGGCACGTCAACATCCGAGGTGCCTCGTCTTGTGATAGCTGTAATTTCATTCTTTATCATTTCATGTAGAAATAAATAATTTTGTATATATATATATATATACACAGCTGTGGAAAAAATTAAGAGGCCACTGCAAAATTATCAGTTTCTCTGGTTTTACTATACTATTTTACTAGGTATGTGTTTGGGTAAAATGAACATTTTTGTTTTATTCTATAAACTACTGACAACATTTCTCCCAAATTCCAAATAAAAATATTGTCATTTGGAGCATTTATTTGCAGAAAATGACAACAGGTCAAAATAACAAAAAAGATGCAGTGTTGTCAGACCTCAAATAATGCAAAGAAAATAAGTTCAGATTCATTTTTAAACAACACAATACTAATGTTTTAACTTAGGAAGAGTTCAGAAATCAATATTTGGTGGAATAACCCTGATTTTCAAGCACAGCTTTCATGTGTCTTGGCATGCACTCCACCTGTCTTTCACATTGATGTTTCGTGACTTTATGCCACTCCTGGCGCAAAAATTCAAGCAGCTCGGCTTTGTTTGATGGCTGGTGACCATCCATCTTCATCTTGATCACATTCCAGAGGTTTTCAGTGGGGTTCAGGTCTGGAGATTGGGCTGGCCATGACAGGGTCTTGATCTGGTGGTCCTTCATCCACACCTTAATTGACCTGGCTGTGTGGCATGGAGCATTGTCCTGCTGGAAAAACCAATCCTCAGAGTTGGGGAACATTGTCAGAGCAGAAGGAAGCAAATTTTCTTCCAGGACAACCTTGTACTTGGCTTGATTCATGCGCTCTTCACAAAGACAAATCTGTTTGATTCCAGCCTTGCTGAAGCACCCCCAGATGAGTCAAATTTTCAGCTTTGCCCAACATCTGGTCGTCTAATGGTTAGACGGAGACCTGGAGAGGCCTACAAGCCACAGTGTCTCTCACCCACTGTGAAATATGGTGGAGGATCGGTGATGATCTGGGGGTGCTTCAGCAAGGCTGGAATCGGGCAGCTTTGGCATGAATCAAGCCAAGTACAAGGTTGTCATGGAAGAAAACTTGCTTCCTTCTGCTCTGACAATGTTCCCCAACTTTGAGGATTGGTTTGTCCAGCAGGACAATGCTCCATGCCACACAACCAGGTCAATTAAGGTGTGGATGGAGGACCACCAGATCAAGACCCTGTCATGGCCAGCCCAATCTCCAGACCTGAACCCCACTGAAAACCTCTGGAATGTGATCAAGAGGAAGATGGATGGTCGCAAGCCATCAAACAAAGCTGAGCTGCTTGAATTTTTGCGCCAGGAGTGGCATAAAGTCACCCAACATCAATGTGAAAGACTGGTGGAGAGCATGCCAAGACGCATGAAAGCTGTGCTTGAAAATCAGGGTTATTCCACCAAATATTGATTTCTGAACTCTTCCTAAGTTAAAACATTAGTATTGTGTTGTTTAAAAATGAATCTGAACTTACTTTCTTTGCATTATTCGAGGTCTGACAACACTGCATCTTTTTTGTTATTTTGACCAGTTGTCATTTTCTGCAAATAAGTGCTCTAAATGACAATATTTTAATTTGGAATTTGGGAGAAATGTTGTCAGTAGTTTATAGAATAAAACAAAAATGTTCATTTTACCCAAACACATACCTATAAATAGTAAAACCAGAGAAACTGATAATTTTGCAGTGGTCTCTTAATTTTTTCCAGAGCTGTGTGTGTGTGTGTGTGTGTGTATATATATATAATATATATATATATATATATATATATATATATATATATATATATATATATATATGAGATATATATAATACTGACTCGTAATTATTTGTGTATTTAAGTATAAAATCTTTATTGTTAGTAATACCCATTAGGCGGTGTAGACTGTATGCAATAAAAGTTGTTTCAACATTGGCTTGGAAGATGTGTGCTTCCTTTTCTTAGGAATAGAATTGTATAGAATAAAATAATAATAATAATATAAATAATAATAATAATAATAATAATAATAATAAATAAAATAAAAATAAATAAAAAAATAAAAAAATAAATAAAAAAAAATAAAAAAAATAAATAAAAAATATATATACATATACATAAAAAATAAGAAATAAATAAAATAAACACAAATCGAAATACAGTACATTACATAGAAAAAATATATATATGCATTTTTTTTTCATTATTATTTTGGCATAATATTTTCACTCTATTCCTCATTAGCGTCAATCACACTACAAGGGCGGGACAATACCGTTGGTGCGTTCGATTATCTACTAGCTGGTCTGCCAGGTTTGAGTTATCATAATTGTAATAATAATAATAATAAATAATAATAATAATAATAATAATAATAATAATAATAATAATAATAATAATAATAATAAATTGTTACTGAATATTTGGTAAACCAAAACCAAATCCACAACTTCTAAGAGAAGCTGCAGACTGCCTGGAACAGGAAGCCATTAAAAGTACTTCTTCCAAGTCCTGCTCCTGTTGAGAGCAATAGTCCGTCATCCGTATAACTCATTTAGGTCAAATTGAAATTAAAGTGGGGCTGGCCTAGCTGCCTGGGGTGCAGTTCAAGGTCAACCTTAGGGGGCTGAGAAAGTGCAGGCTCTAGTATCTCTGTGGGGAGATAGAAGTGTTGAAAATCTGGATTGACCTTTATTATATTAATATTTTTTTTTAAAAAATGCAGAAAATAAAATAATTCTAAAGTTATTTACAAAAATATTGTAACAAAACACAGCTGTACCATACATGCAGCTACGGCTCTCGTCGCGCTGAATTTATTTATTTATTTATTTACATTTATTTATTTATTTATTTCAGTTTTTTAGAGCTGAGTCTAAAAAAATAATTGAACATATCAAATTGGGAGAAAATAATAAAAATAATTGTCAACGACTAAATAAAAAAAAAAGGAAAAGGAAAAAAAAAACGTAACAAAGTTGCACAAGTTAAAAAATGTACAAGACCGAATGTATTGCATATGATTAATATTTGCATACTATTTTCTTAATGGGGGAAAAATATGATGAATTCAATTAAAATTGTTTGTAAAATACTGGAAAATATAAATTAAATTAAAACATATGTAAAAGACCGAAAACAGCATAACGTACCAGATTTGAATGGCGCGTCACTGCTTTCTTAGGGGAAGTTGTTTAGGCATGTGTGAGCAAGTGCTGTGTGCTGCACACCACTTTTTACAGCGTACCTGAAAATAAATACTACACTGGTATAGCTGAAGGTAACTGCATGCCCATGGCCATTGGCACGTTTGAGTTGGCATTGCAGCAGAGTTACCTCACACTCTGGCTTTTAAGAATGTGTTTGTGTTTGTATGTATTTAGCTAAATCTGGACTTTCTGTGGTTAAATCTAAGAGGAAATACGCGATTTACATTAAATCCGGGAAAAACCACCTGTTAAAACATTAGGGCTTTTCTTTTTACCCTCGTTCCATACGTGGAAGCTGCCATTTCACCTCTGTTCACTGCAGTTTTACTGACACTCCCCACTTCAAACATCATTTCTCTGGTTCTACAAGTCCTAGAGTAACCGTCAATGGCTCATTTGAAAGGTAAGAACTTGGACTAATTAGCTGTCATTTATGTATTTATTAAAATGTTTTACAGAACTGTCATAGTCACGCCCCCTTTACTGATTCTCCCCCCACTTTGTGCAACAGTATTTAATAGAGTTTGACATACAATGTTGTTCCGGTCTTGAAGGGAAAAAAATATTTGACATTTTAGGGTTCCCTGTTGTTGATCTACATTAAGTTTATTCCCCTTCTCTTAATTCATGATTCAAAATTCCGTTCATTATTTGCATTGACTACACATTGTATTATTAACAACATGTTTGTAGTTACTGTATTCAGATTTGACTTGCTTTTTTTAAATATCCATCTTATGTAAGATTTTTAGTTCACTTGATATTTATTTTATTTTATTTATTTTATTTTCTCAGATTGTAAAATGGCACCTGGCTTCAACAATAAAGAGAAAAAGGATGGGGCGAGCTCTAAGTAAGTCTTACTTTTAATAAGATACTTTCATTTTGCTGCAGTTATTGTAATCTCGGTTATTACTTAGTTGTTGTAATAAACACTGTACTAGGGTATATGCTTATGTTAATCTTAATAAAAGTTGCTATTGTTAATGAAGCATTTAATTTTTGGTAATATATCTGCAGTATGAGAGTATGATAAAAATCTAATTTCCAACTTCAGAAAACCAGGTAAACTATCAGCCTGTAGCGTTTGCATACCCATTGACTGGTTTGCAGTGCATACATTAATTTTGATATTTAATGAGCATACAGGCCACACTGTAAAATTTATGTATGGGCCATTGTGACAGGGTTCTCATGTCACATGTGTGTATAACCGCTGCTTAGGCAATACAGAGAGACATGGGGCGTAGAGTTGGAACGCCGCTCAGGCTCACAGAATTTAATACAAAAGACACTAAATAAACAAAGGGGTCATGTGATGTTACCAGTGAAGGTAACACAGAGGCCACATGCAGCAAGCTGTACAAAAGGCAAAATAAAACACAGTACAAAAACTACAAATAAAAGGTGTCACAGAGAGCTAGCCTTATAAACGAGGCGTCCAGCTCCAGGAACCGGCTATACTACGTAAGCCTCTCTATGCATGACCTGGGATCACTATCCCCTAAACTAACCTACTGATGAGCCAGAAGTCACACGACGACTCCTGCTGCTTCTTATTGCCTTGGCTGGGCATTGCCTTCACACACACCACTTGCAGTTTCAGGGTAGGTGTTGTTCCTTCAGAGCGGACTCTCTCCTGAATATGCGCAGCTCTCCACTGTACCATGGTGTTGCAATCGCCCCGAGCCATCTCCACTGGATGTTTTTAAACTGACAGACACTCGGTCAAGACCCACCCACCTGCTGATTAAGGACCGGCACAGCCAATCATCTACTGCCCCGCCTCTCAACCAAACCCAGCAGGCAGCAGTCTTAAACGAGCCCTCCTCTGTAAACAATCAATTAATCAAACAAATGAACTCCAAAATGCACACACAATAAACCCATTTCCACATACAAATTACACCAATCCAACCTGTGCAGGGCAATCACCCTGCCACAGCCATATATACACAACTCAAGCTCACTCTGCAACAGTTCTTGTTATGTTACTGTGACAAGGTAGCCATGTGGTGACATCAGGCCAGAAGCAGGAACCAAAAACAAACAAAGTAACTGCGGTGCAAAATGCGTGGCATGTGCCATTTTTATTTTTAAATACAAAAATAATTAAAATATTTTAACAAAAAAAAACACTGCTCACAGAACGAAATTAAAGTTTTAAACGTAATTCATAACAAACACAATATAATAAACTGCACAGAGGCGGAGGGGTACCCCGTTCTAAAATAAACAAACACATGTACAGGGCTCCTCACCCTTCTATATATCCCCCCCATTGTGCAAAGCACACATGGCTCTAACGGCCACTTCCCTCCTCAGTCTCAAAGTCCCGGAAGAGGGAAAGCATGGTGTTCATGGTGGCGGCCATGGTGGGAGTTCCTTTACCCCCTACGTCTTCATGGCTGGCAGCTACCTGTTCCGGGGCTTCAGCCACACAATCTCCTACAGCGAAACTGCTGCAGGGGGAGCTGGTCTTCTGATCTTCCCCCCTTCTTCATGGCTGGTAGCTCCCCTCTGTAGGGCTACAGCCACAGTATTTTCTGCTGCCATGCAGGACCTGCAGTGACCCCAGGCGAAGCGGAGCGCACAGCAACCCCAGGCCAAGCAGAGCCCGCAGCGACCCCAGGTGACGCGAAGCCGGCAATGATCCCAGGCAACGCGGAGCCGGCAGCGACCCCAGGTGACGCGGAGCCGGCAATGATCCCAGGCAACACGGAGCCGGCAGCGACCCCAGGTGAAGCGGAGCCGGCAGCGACCCCAGGCGAAGCAGAGCCAGCAGCGACCCCAGGCGAAGCAGGAACGTCAGTGACCCCAAACGAAGCGGGACGGTCAGCGACCACAAGCAAAGAGGGACCGTCAACAGTCCTAGGAGATACAAAAGGTATAGCAGGAAGCCTCGGGCGATGTGGAACAGCAGGCAATCCCAGGCGATGCGGAGCAGCAGGCAACCCCAGGCGATCAAGACGCGGCATCCCTGAGCGGAGCAGACGTGGCATCCCTGAGCGGAGCGGGCGTGGCATCCCTGAGCGGAGCGGGCGCGGCATCCCTGAGCGGAGCGGGCGCTGCATCCCTGAGCGGAGCTGGCGCGGCATCCCTGAGCGGAGCGGGCGTGCATCCCTGAGCGGAGCGGGCGTGGCATCCCTGAGCGGAGCGGGCGTGGCATCCCTGAGCAGAGCAGGCATGGCATCCCTGAGTGGAGCTGGCGCGGCATCCCTGAGCGGAGCGGGCGGGACATCCCTGAGCAGAGCGGGCATGGCATCCCTGAGTGGAGCTGGCGCGGCATCCCTGAGCGGAGCGGGCGGGGCATCCCTGAGCGGAGCAGGCGTGGCATCCCTGAGTGGAGCGGGCGCGGCATCCCTGAGCGGAGCGGGCGGGGCATCCCTGAGCGGAGCAGGCGTGGCATCCCTGAGTGGAACGGGCGCGGCATCCCTGGGCAGTGCAATGCAGGCATCCTTGGGCGGCGACGCACCAGCGTCTCCGGACGTGGCAGAGCTGACGACCCCCTGTATACCTTGATGTGTTAATCTGTATATTTGATACTAACTCAAAATAGCACTGTTGTGTTAAAGAACATATGGAGACTTCAATCACATTTATTGTACAGTTCCTTGTTACACAGCTTTAGCAGTAGGCTTTAATTGGTGACTAACATCCAATATGAGAGGTTCTGGGACCTTGTGGGAACCAAAAATGGTTCCAGAAAGTGGCAATAACTTTTTTATTTTAAGGTATATGGTGGGTTGCCCCAACCCTGTGTGTATTTTATGTTTAGATGTATGTGTGTAGTGGTGCACAGAGTGTGGGTTATGTAGCAAAGGTGATGTAAAATGTATATTTGTATTTAGGCACTGGGATTGCACACTGGGATTGCATAATTACTTTGCATGCAGATTTGTATGGGGACATGGGGAGTGCACAATGCAGACTGTGACTGCTCAAACTAAATGATTTAACAAGCAATCGAGCCAGGCACAGCTGCATAAAAGAGGAACACATCTTTCACAGGCAAAAGAATGGGAGAGAGGAGAGTAAGATCTAAAACTAACACAATTGCTAGTCATGCTGACATAGCTCAGCATGATACTTGTGTGTTTAGTGTTCGTCGTGTTTTGTTTCTGTTTTGGCCATTGTGCCGCTTGTTTTAAGTGTTTTGTCTTTTGTAAACCTTTTGTTTTGTTTATTTATTATTAAACTGCAAACCAGCGCATTCACTCACAAAACTGTTGTCTGTATACTTCCTGGCCCACAAAGCCATCTTTGTTATAAGGTATTACCTCCATTAAAAGTAGTCGCTTTTTTGTTATGTACCGGGGAACAAAGGAATCTGTTTAATTGATCGCCATTTCAAGCTGTTGATACAGTCACAACAAAAAAGCATTTGGACTTACTGAGAAATCCCCTGAGAAACAGGGACCTGTTTCAGAAAGTGCTTCTAAAGTTAGAAGCTGGAAGGCTGATAAATTAAGATTTAGCAGAAGTCTAGAAGCTCATCTATCTGGTTTCGCAAAGGCTCTGCTATTGTTCTGCCAACTAGTATGAGTCTAGGAGATGCAAATGATAATTGCAATGGTAACTATACTTTTGTCAACTCTCCCATTTGAGGTAAAGGTAGACTGTAGAATACCTCTTAACAGTAGAGGAACATGTAACAGCACTTTTAAAATGTATTTTATTTATTTATTTGTGAGACTCTTTAGGAGCATCATTCTAAATATTTAGCAGGTCATTCTAAAGTTACTGATACCTTGTGAAAAAGATAGAAGGATGCTAACTAGTTAGAAGCTGTTAAAAGCTTAGAAGGTACATAAAGCAACACATGATTTGTTAACCAGAATTGAAAAACAAAATGTATATAGCAGACAGTCTAAGGCCAAAGGTTTGCAAGCAAGATAAGATGTGAAATGGAGTCCGTGACTGCTCACTGCCTGCTGTAGTATTGCTTTTGCACTGTTCTTATTAAGATAAGCACTTTTAGGTTCACATTCAGATGTTTACCGTTGAATGTACAGTATTAGCTTACCCAATGTTCAGTTTTGTGTTTTGTTATTTGAATTACTTTAATTTAGAATTATTATAATTCCTGGAAATAAAATAGTAGTGCCAATTAGTAAAATAAATGTTTCAGAACCTCTACCTCAAACTGTGTAATCTTGGTGGCAAATCCTAGCTGCTATTTCCTTTATTCTCCCAGTCCCAATACTCTCTGTGCTGTTACTTGGTATCTTATATTGTTTACTATAATATCAGATTTCAGTTTTATACAGATGGTGGAATTAGTTACAGGACACATTATGTTGTGTTTTAAACGAATGTGGCCTCATTGGTGGTCAGGCAATGCTTTCCCTTTTTGTAATACACCAGCTTAGTATACTATCCGTGCGTTTGTGTCAGTTTCACAGGACTGTCAACATTTTCAGTCTCATTGAGTCCACAGACGGTTCTGGTTGCGGCAAAACCATTACAGCAGCAGTGGTATCTGAACCGGGTGTTTTGGCAACATGATAAATCGGGTTCCCTCCAGGTGTCGCTGTTATTCTTCTGTACCACCATCTGAGGTACTTTTAGCACAATCTCCTCCAACAGAGGCAATGAACGCACCTGTGCCATATGGTAATAGATGCTGTTATTCTCTGTTAGTTGACACCGTTCCACCTGTTCACCGCTATTAATATTTTCATTCCACCACCTTAACATTTGCAAGTGCAGTATATCTAAGACTTTTGTACAGCAGTGTGTGTGTGTGTAGGTTATCATGCAGGTTAAGAGACAATTACAATAACCTTTCTTTTTATACAGGGAAACTTCCATCCACCTGTCAAATCCCCACTTGAACTCAATGAAAGAAGATATATTGTACCATTTTGACCTTGGAACCAGCAGCCATGATTTACCAGCAATGTTTGGGGATGTCAAAGTAAGAAACCTGTCTTTTGTGTTGATTATACAAAATCAATGTTTATGGCCTTTGTTTTACAACTAAGCAGTGTGAGTCCCATGTACTGTTTGTCTGATCTTGTCTTTTCATTAGTTTGTGTGTGTTGGAGGGAGCCCCTGGAGAATGAAAGCTTTTATCCAGTACATTGCTGGAGAGCTGGGACTGGGAGACCCCAATGCAGATTATCCTAACATCTGTGCAGGAACTGACCGCTACAGCATGTACAAAGTAGGGCCGGTGTTATCAGTCAGTGTAAGTATCATACTTGTATCACACACAACAGTGACTGGACAGATTGGACTGCATGTGTTTTGACAACATAAACAAACCGGGATGTAGCACCCATACTCAGTTTGGTTTCTGTGTACCATCTTGTGACCATGTCTTTGAAAATCAAGCTCCATGTATTTGCCTGGATTATAACAGTTTCTCCTTTACTCAATTGCTTACTGAGTTTCTAGCTTCTCGACATATAAGAAAACACAAACCAAGAAGTTCTTCACATATTGTGTATATATATATATATATATATATATATATATATATATATATATATATATATATATATATATATATATATATATATATATATATATATATATAGAGAGAGAGAGAGAGAGAGAGAGAGAGAGAGAGAGAGAGAGAGAGAGAATGAGAGAGAATAATAGATGGGCTTCTGTGAGTTACAGGAAAATAATTCCATCAAGGGTTTCTGTAACTTCATAAATTACAAGAATGAAGGTACATGGATACCCTTGTTGTGTTAATATTAAAGAAGATGAGGTTCAGCAGTACAGTTGTTTCGTTTTTTTCAAACGCAGTGTTTCAGCGCTGTACCACATGTTCTATATTGTTATCCGTTAGTGCTTCAGCTTTACTTGGATGATCTCCTTTCCTTGTTTTAATTTCTCATTCTTCTCCATTTTCTGAGATACGAATGTACCAGCGTTACATAATTTTTTTAACGTATTAACATTTTGTTGATCATTAATGAACATTTCTGTTCTTTGGATGTTGTCGAGTGATTGAAAACAAGACATTTTATGTTTGACTCGAAAGTGATGGTCTCGAGGAGTCAAATGAGTCAAAGTTCAAGAATATTTTCCTCTAGAGTAATTATGACTTTTTGGCATCACTGCTGTGGTATTATGCCTTTTTTTTTTTTTTTTTTTTTCGAATGGCTCAGGATGCAAATATAGCCTTCATCCATGTATTACATGATATATATATATATATATATATAATTAAAAAAAAGTCATTTTCAAAACTCCTCCATATTGCCTCCCGGAGAAGATTCTAAGAAGTCATATGATATATAAACTATATATTTTAAAGTGTGTGTGTGTATATATGCTTTAAAATATATAGTTTTACAAAAATGTACCATTTTGGAGTTACTCACTGGACTTTGCTCTTTCTTCTTCCTTGAAATCTGCACAAGTGTCATATCTCCAAGGCAGACAGTTCAACTTTATAGATTGTATTGCTGTATGGCTACTTATGCAACCCTTGTTTTCCTAAGTATATTTTTCCCACAGTGCACATACAGTTACAAGTAATAGAAAATGCATTAGATTATTTTTTTTTTTTTTGCCATTGTACCGTAGTGTGTTGAAAACGATTCTCTTGCAGAACCAATTTTGTCATTAATGTTCTGAAAAAGGCCTATTTCTTCTCTGTATGTCATATTGAAGCTGTATTCTTATCACAGCTTCCACTCAGACATCAAACACTGAGCTGCAGTAGCTAATACCTAGTTTGTTCTAGTTTAGCTTTTACGTTTATTTCAATTCCATTTTCTTTCTTATTTCTGAATGGTCAACTCATTCTTGACCCTACTGGAAAGAAGGTCTTTTTTATCTTGGTATAATATTATAAGTAAAAAACCAAAAAGCCTTACAAGGACGATTATGTGTGTATTTACTGTTAAAATGTTTTTATTTCAGCATGGTATGGGCATCCCTTCAATTGCAATAATGTTACACGAGCTCATTAAACTACTGTATCATGCTAAGTGTACTAACGTCACAGTCTTACGCATTGGGACATCAGGTGGAATAGGTAGGTAGTTTTACACTTTTTTTCTTACCAATGTGTTTTTAATGACATAAATTAATTTCATTAATATCCAAAATCAAGTATATTGTTTGATTTTGACTAGACACTTCAGAAATGGACAGGACTGTTTGTAGTGGATTTTTTATTTTTAAGTTTTTTTTAAGTTTTTTTGACGTTTTAAAATTGTAGGGGGGAGTCACATACTGTTAGGCTTCCAATATCACAAGGATTACTTTCCTACAGTTTCTACTTCATACATGTTTTAATGTTAGAAGAAAAAAATTAAAAACATCAGGTTTTAAAATGAGAGGAAGTGCTGGTAGACTTTGTTGCTAAACTGTTTTGCATTCAGAACAGTGGAAGATTGAGGAAATAGGAAGTCATTTTGTACCCACCCTTTCTGAAAACTGAAAACTAACTCCACTGAACACAAGACAACAGTAGCTGGTCCAGGTTTTAGATATCCCATTGTATAATTCTTTTTTAGTAATTTGTTCTCATAAAGTAAGATACTGAAACGATTTGAAGGCTACGTTGTCTTTTTGCAGAGTTGCTGAAAGAGTAAAAAAAAATTAAAATTGCAAAATAGCATTGCTGTTCTGCTTTCTTCAGGGTAATCCTTATCCTTAATCCTTATAGACAAGTTAGAATAAAGGCCAATATAAATTCAGTGATATAAAGAGGCCGGGGTATACATAGATGCTACATCTATATATTGCTGATAAGGCTGCCTGCAGTCAACAAAGTGGTGCCATTTAAACGATGGGTGGGGCCTTTTCAAGAAATAAAAATGCTGGTATATTAAATTGATATATATAAAAAAATACTTTTCAATTAGTCTTTACATATTATTTCACATTTACAGTATTATTAGGCAGTACATAATACACATTTGTATTACGATAGAAAAATTAATTTGATACAAAAGTAAAAGTTACTAGTTACAAAGTAAAAGTTACTGAAATGTCACTTTCATCAAACATTCTACAAATCTATAGGTAACTTATTTTGGTAATGTAACTGCTTTAGATTTACTGTATGTGCTTACTTAAATATTATTAGCCAACATGGACTTACTGAACTGATCAGTCATATCGGAGATTGATTATATTATCGCCATTTGAAACAACTCTTAATTGACCTTCACCTGCCTGTCTCCCTTTCCGAATAGAGCAGCAAAAATAATTATTTGATCATGAATTTTTGGAACCTTTTTTCTATAACTAGTTTTGTTTTTTGTTTTGCTTTGTTTTTAGGACTTGAGCCAGGTACAGTGGTCATCACAAAGCAATCTGTGGATGCCCTGTTTATGCCACAGTTTGAGCAGGTAATTCTGGGAAAGACTGTAATCCGCAGTACAGACTTGGATGAAGAACTCGTACAACAGCTGTTGCAGTGCAGCCAGGAAATAGATGAGTTCAAAACGGTCATTGGAAACACCATGTGTACCACAGATTTCTATGAAGGTAATTTCATTAGGTTTTTTCAATTTGTTTCGTCATTCTCTATGATAAGTCCAGTATTTTTGCTTTGAACGTAGATAAAGCCATACATAAAACATTTATAAATATACATTTATGCCTGCACAACCAGAAGATCCATACTTTACTAAGTATGTTGTTAGACCTTCTGATGAGTGCTGTCGCATTGATTCCACTAGCTGAATTCTGGGTGAATCTCATCTGACCTCATCTGCAACATAGCCTACTGCTGATCAGAGTTTCCTGTCTTTGCCTTGGCAACCTGAGATTTTAAGGACTGCCAGAAGTTCTGTATCTGATTAGCATTTTTGTTTGGAGAGGCAGGGTCATTACTGTCAGTTTCCTTTCTGTGGCTTTCCTCACCAAATAACAGTGTTGTCATCACGATGAAACAGATATCTAGAACCAAGTTTTACTTGATAGTACTTATTGATAAATGCACAATGAATTTGGCATATGCTGGCTGTATCATAGACAAAATTCAATATCTGTAATGTTATAAAAAGTATGTAATGTAGTGTTCTGATTGGTAAAACGTATTACATTTTTCGTATTTTTTCAGACATCTTTATATACTGACATGGAGGCCTCTGAGTCAGAGCATGGTGCAGTACTGTTTTGATGCCATGGTTTTGTGTAATACTTAACTGTTTCAAATCTGGCACAGGTCAGGCTCGTCTGGATGGTGCTTTCTGCTCATACACTGAAAAGGAAAAGCTTAGTTACCTGAAGGACGCCTATGAAGCAGGCGTCAGGAATATTGAGATGGAGTCTTCTGTGTTTGCAGCAATGTGCAAACTAAGTGGTATTCGAGGTACTGCTCTATATAACTTAGTAAGCAAGTGTAAACAGTTGAAGATTATGTTGGTAGTTATTTATCTAAACAGAAAAAGCAAACTGAGGAATTTGACTAACACATTTTTTCCTGCCCACTGAAATACAGTTTCCTTAAGTTTCATGCTTCTCATAAAATGCTAGAAACAAAATTGAAAACAGCCCCTTTTGATAATCTGCAAGAATGTAAATGTATTAAATAAGAACAACACGTTTAGTTTATCAGCATTTTGCAGGTGCAATGACACAAAATTAATTAAATATATTTTTATATATCAAACTACAAATAAAACATAGAACAGTACTTGAACCTCTCCTTCCTGAAACTGCATTGCTTCCTGCAGGTTTGATATTGCTACACTTGTTTTATTCATCTTATGTTTTATACTATTATTACATTTCTGTTGTAGTTTAATATTGTTATTATGAGTTGTAATTAAACTTGTTTTTTGATTTGCAGTTTAACATCTTTATTCTCATTGTTTTCTTTTATTTTTCTCAGCTGCTGTAGTGTGTGTGACCCTGCTAAACCGTCTTGAAGGGGACCAGATTTCCAGCTCTCACGATGTGCTTGTCAATTACCAGCAACGCCCACAGAAGCTAGTGGGGTACTTTATTAAGAAACAACTTCAAGTCTAGTGCTCAGCTAATGATAGTGTTGCAGTCTGAATTTCACTTAGCGTTAGCTTAAATATTCTTCATATATTTTGTTTGATAATAATTGTGTTTTTGGTGTATACTATGTATTATTACTAATGTTATTGTTAGAAGAAGAGGCCGTTTTATTTTAACAACCATACACAAAAGACACAGGACACTTTAGTAGCTTTTAAATATAAGAGCGAACTATACGTACCACGCCGTTCAAGTTTGTTCATAAAAATCCAGGTTACATGCAAAGCCAAACTTTGAAAGTTCAATATATAGTGACGACATGCTATCTTATGTGAAAATATGCAAAAGGTAATGTAGACTGTATATTAATATATAATTTAATTCATTATAATTATGGGATGTACCATATATATATATATATATATATATATATATATATATATATATATATATATATATATATATATATATATATATATGATTTAAAAAAAAACTGTAGTGTACAAAATTGAAGGCATATGAAAGAAAAGGTCTCTGAATGTAACTTCACACAACAGCATCTTCTTCAGATGAATCATATGAATAAATAAATAAACAACCTGGCTGCATGAAACAAGTGAACGGAATAATCGTCTGCCATTCAGGAGACCTGATGGGTGTAAAAGGTGTCTATTCATACAATATTACAGAAATGAACGGGTCTAGCTAACTCAGATCTTTCTGCACTAGTTTGTTTACTTAAGTTAAACCATTAAAAAAAACAAAAAAAAAAACGCTTGGCTTTGCAGAATGTATTAAACAGTGATAACATTAAAATTCAACTTCCATTAACTTTCATTTTGGAGCAGTTTCGATTTCTTAAATCAGTGAAAATGCAACCTTCGATGATATCATTTTGCAATGAACTCTTGTTTTTCCATTAGACAGGATCTAACAGTTTAGAGCAGGGTTCCCTACTTTCAAACCAGTAGCAGATCTTCTCCTAGTCACTAGGGGGCACCCTAATCACATTTTCTTTAGATCAGAGGAAGAAAAGAAGAGTGCTACTTTCTGCATCTCTGGAACTTGTAACTATGGCTTTTCGTATTGCTTGCTGTCAGAACAGTTTATTAAACTTAAACCTTGTTTCTATTTGAGGAAATATTTTGGGTCAATCCACAAAATTACACTGACTTATTTGAGGCAATTTACAAGTGATTAAGTCTAGGTTAGGAACCACAAAGGTGACTATTTGTTAAGTTGGTGTGTGACTCCAATTCTTACGGGTGAGGACTACTTTAACAGACAATGGGCTGCCCTGCAGACATGGACAGGGTTGAGCCCTGTGTGAGATGAGTTACGTTAACAAGACTGGCAGGGAATTGATAGGCCATTATTTAACACCAGGTCCCCACCTGTTACATTATTTTTTTTTCAATGTATTCCCAATGATGCCCAGTTTTATGATAAATGTGTGTGTGTGTGTGCGCGCGTGTGCATGTGTGCCCCATTAGTTCAACTGATGACCCCTCTGGTGTTTTGTGTTTTTTTGTTGGGTTTTTTTACATATCTTTTAAGAGATGCTGCGCCAGCAGTGTTTTGCTGCTGTAAGCCTTTATTTTGCTCATATATATATTTCTAAATCATCTTTCACATTACACTTATAATCCTAACACTCTAGGGAGATCTCTTCAGAATGTTATATTCATATTTGTGGAATTTCTAATATTGTAACTATACAATATTCAAACTATATTTTAGCGACATTATAGATACTATTGATCAATGAACACGTGAACACACTTTAATAATGTCTAATTATAATCACCTGCTCTTTGTAACCTTAATAGTATTTAACTCTCTAACCCTACACTTGCATTTTACACCCTGACAAAGGCACTTTTGTATCGAAACTTTGGTGATATGTTTTTATGAATTAAAGATATACATTTTTGGAGCGCAATTGAGTGTGAAGTTCTCTCTTTTTCTATATTGATTTATGGCTTCATCCTTGTGGCACTTGCACCTCATCTACTTCAGTGTACAGACCCTTTTTTTCTTTTCATATTCATTACCATCTAGATTACGATAATTATGTTTTTGAAATTTACAGGAAGGTAACTTGGGGGTAATATATTTCTCTATATTTACCAACACACACCATTGCTGACATAACATAGCAACTGAATTGCAAATCAGGAGTGGAGTCAATGGTCAGCCCTGGCAGTTGAGTGATCCTTTTTGGTCGTGCACTTAACAAAGTCCCACCATGTGCTGTGGTGTTGAAGGTAGCTGTCGAAAGCCTGGCTGTAGTTGCCTCAGCTGAGTGCAAATATTATAAACTAACACAGATACATGTACACTGAGTAAAAATATAAACGCAACATGTAAAGTGTTGGTCCCATGTTTCATGAGCTGAAATAAAAGATCCCAGAAATTTTCCATATGCACAAAAAGCTTATTTCTCTCAAATTTTGTGCACAAATTTGTTTACATCCCTGTTAGTCAGGCCACTCTAAAATGTGCAGTTTTGTCACACAATACATTGCTACAGATGTCTCAAGTTTTGAGGGAGCGTGCAGTTGGCATGCTGACTGCAGGAATATCTACCACAGCTGTTGCCAGAGAATTGAATGTTCATTTCTCTACCATAAGCCTTCAGGGTCAGGGTCTTGACCTGACTGCAGTTTGGCGTCGTAACCAACTTCAGTGGGCAAATGCTCACCTTCGATGGCCACTGAAATGCTGGAGAAGTGTGCTCTTCATGGATGAATCCCAGTTGAGTGCATGGCGTCGTATGGATGAGTGGTGGGGTTATGTTATGGGCAGGCATAAGCTACGGACAGCGAACACAATTGCATTTTATCGATGACAATTTGAATGCACAGAGATACCGTGACGAGATTCTGAGGCCCATTGTCATGCCGTTCATCCGCCGCTATCACCTCATGTTTCAGCATGATAATGCACGGCCCCATGTCGCATGGATCTGTACACAATTCCTGGAAGCTGAAAATGTCCCAGTTCTTACATGGCCTCCACACTCAACAGACATGTCACTCATTGAGCATGTTTGTGATGCTCTGGATCGATGAGTACGACAGCGTGTTCCAGTTCCCGCCAATATCCAGCAACTTCGCACAGCCATTGAAGAGGAGTGGGACAACATTCCACAGGCCACAATCAACAGCCTGATCAACTCTATGCAAAGGAGATGTGTCGCGCTGCATGAGGAAAATGGTGGTCATACCAGATACTGACTGGTTTTCTGATCCACGCCCCTACCTTTTTTTTTAAGGTATCTGTGACCAACAGATGCATATCTGTATTTCCAGTCATGTGAAATCCATAGATTAGGGCCTAATGAATTTAGTTCAATTGACTGATTTCCTTATATGAACTGTAACTCACTAAAATCTTTGAAATTGTTGCATGCTGCGTTTAGATTTTTGTTCAGTGTAAAACCATAAACCAAGCTAAGAACAATGTTGGCAATGTGTGAGATATCACAGTCTCTACCATGTTGTGTTTTTTTTTTTTTTTTTTAGCTAATTATTATTATTATTATTATTATTATTATTATTATTATTATTATTATTATTATTATTATTATGTAGTGCATTAACCATCTACTTATTTTGAAACACCTGTTTCACTGTACAATTGTTTCTCTTTCAAATTGTGCTTCTATAAAACAAGACAACTGTGATTGGGTGATTGGTCAAATATGGGGATGGAATGCTCAGGCAGAGGTGTAGATGTACTAAAAAAAGGTCTGATGTCTGATTAGGCAGATTCATTTGAAGAATGTTAAAAACTAACCACCAGCAGATATTTGGACCATATTGGGTCACAGGGTCATCTCTTTTGAGACAGTTCCTCATGAAAAAGTTATCAAGTGGATTGCGCAGACTGTAATCATCAAGTCATTTATCACAAAGGTGACATTTCTTTTCAGTTACCTTTCAATACCTATTTTGATACCTACGTGTTCTCAGGTGGTCCAGCTGAGCTTGGTTAAGCTATGATTGTGTCAAATTTCTCTGCCTGTGTGCTAGTGCTGTATGATTATAAACATCTGTAAAGCAACTGCCGTGCGAGAGTGCACACTCCACATATAATAACAGCTGGAGAAATTACTTTAGAAGTCTATTCTTTTTAATGGCATTTTGAACCTCCAATATGAAGCATGATCCCTTATCTGCGTTTAGACTTTATTATTTATTATTACACTACAAACTGATTCCTCCACCATACCTTTATGTAAACTTTTCCCCCTTGCCTTTATGTTTTCAGCACCATGGAAAAGATATCTTATCAATATAGGTGAGAGTCTTACCTAGATATTGAAATGGGTATTTTTCCACTTAAGCAGAGAACTGTGCAGAGAGAACTATGCTTTTGAGAAATTGACTTATATTGCATTTCTTAGCTGTTTAATCTAAACAAAATGAAAATATGGCCCTGAATTCAAGTGGAAATTATGCGAGATAGGATGCTGTCCACATGACCAATTATTTGTTGCTGGTATTGCTTCAAACCGTTATGCACAGTTGCACATTCTGCATTAAGAGACTAGATTAAATCTTTTGCCAGAGCATAACTGAAAGCAATATTTAATGATTTTGTTCCAACCCCAGAAGTATCGTTGTTGCTTATATTTAAACATGTTTTATACTAAATGTTTAACCATTTATATTCATGTATTTATTGCTGTTGTTTTATTTATTTTTTTAATTCATTTTTATAGTACCCAATTATTTTACATCTGTTTTTTTTCCCCTGATCTAGAACTTTCAAGCAATACTCCCTCACTGCAGCAGCTCCCCACAGCAGCTCAGGTGAACTGAAAGTCATGGGGTGCTTGGCCAGCAGGAGTTGCTGTAGTGCGGTGAGAGGAGTCAAACAAAATCAAAAGGGAAGAACATTTTTAGGATGAATGTTGCAAACTTCCCCTAGCTGAACTTCCCTCCAAGTCCATCTACTCAACTTCATGCAACTTCCAGGTAACAATTCACAGAGAAGGGGTGTGTCATATTCAAATTATCAATAGTACTTACTCCCAGGTAGTTTGCAAACTTCCCTGAGCTTCCCGTTAAGAAAACTTGCCCAAATAAAAGTCGAGAAGTTGATAATGTGACATTGGAAAATAAACTAGCCAGACTCCTCCTATAAAGAACAGATTTCTGCAAAGCCAACCTGACTCCCATGGCAGTATGAGCATAACACGGCTATACCAAATAATTCACTCTGGGACCTTCATTTTATTTTTATTTGTGGATTTTAATGGCTGTGAAATGTGCTGGATTTACAACTCAAAAAGCAAAGTTTTAGAGCAGCAGCAGCAATGTGAGCTTGTCACAATGTCCACCCAAAGAGCTTCAAGTCGACTGTCAACAGCCGCCAGTTTTACATGCCATTTGATCTCTACTAGCCTTGTCTGGACTGAAACCGGTAATCTAAGGGTGAAAGGTTTCATATTCCGGTTCAGTTCCACTAAGCCATCCTGACCCTGTTGTCTAACTCTCTTATTTTATGGAAGAAAAAAAAACCTGTTCAAAGCAGATAAGCAAAAATCAATTCAGTACAACAATGCAATGAAAAGGGGTTATCAGCAATAGAAAGCAAAACGCTTTAGAATTCAGAAAAATATATTTTGTGTAACCATCATGCAAATTACCTTTTCATCTCAAGATAAAGGAAAGAAGAAAATTGAAATTGAAGCGATAAAGAACTGGGAAGGGGAAGACAATTGCTTTAACTATAGCTCCTAAAATCAATCGTCCCTTCTCGTCAACCCGTTCTTCACATCTTCACATCTACAGTTAATGTCTAAATCATGTACTGTACTAATCATTTAATGCTTTAGATAGCCTTTGTTTTTATCCACTAAACAATTGTGAACATTGAGCTCTTGATATTCACAAACTTGATGTGGCTGTCCTCCCTTAGAATCAAAGATTTTGTTTTTGTTTTTTAGTCCACATGAACATTGATGAATGATTATCCTATGACTATCTGGCATGCTGAATTTAAACTTGGGACTCCCAATTCAGAATAGTGTTAGGAGTGTCTAATTACTTTACCTGAGTTTTCTTCTGAATCTGAAATGCTCAATTCAAATGCCACCTCACCGGTGGAACCCACTAGAAACCTACTAGGACTGAAGATCGACAGGTGACCTTTATTTCTCTTCTCAAGACAATCCAGGCAGATGTTACCATTTTATCGAATCCTGGTGCTGGCCTAGTCTGGCCAGCAGGGGAAACATATGGGAATGGACAGGGAATTATTGAGCTAACAGCATACATCACAATCCCTTTTGCAACCAAAATGTAGTAATGCATTATTTATACCCAATAAACAGTTAGTTGGTCCAAAATATGGAGTCTTACTGTATTATATTACACTTTTACTGTAGTGCATATTTGTAGGGGACACTGCAGAGACTTCAGTTTGACTGAATGAATGCTCTGAAGTTTTTAATATTGCCACATGATGGAGCAAAATATTTACTGAGAACCATTTTTTGTTCAACCAGTGAATGAACATAGAGGTGTAAGAATGTCTGTGATTATAACATAATGACTCCTACTTTCTATAATTATGTTATATTTACATGTAGGAGTCTCATTTTCTTTTATAAAACAAGAAAAGTACTTTGGAAGTTTTAATAACAGCTTTCAAGCTTCAGGTACCATAAAAACTGTAAGGGGACTTTTGATGCCTTGACAAACAAGACTTTGATAACTTGAAATAACATGGACTTGCACTGATGGCTTCAATTATAGCGGTTTGAAGAAACTTTCTGCCAGTGTTTTTTTTTTTTTTTTCAGTTTCAGAATTTCTATTCAGTTCCAGTTTTTATTAAGTTGGTAAGATTATTATTTTGTTTTTATTTCATTTTTGTTTTATATTATTATTATTTAGTTTCAGTTAACTAAATTCAGAACTATATATTTAAGTTTTAGATATTTTTTTTCAGTTTCAGTACGCATTCATTCCAGAGACTTTTTTTTAGGCTCGTACTGTTGCTGCACACACACACACACACACACACACACACACACACACAAAAAAAAACTTACTAATCATTTAAATTCCAGTTCTCTTTTTTGACAGTGCAAACACATTCACCTTTGCTGTGGGCAACAGTTCCACAGAGCAGAAAGCCATTGCAGCTTGGCTGTGCTATTTATATAGCATTTTTGTGATGATATTAATTCAACTCAGAATATTCATTTTTCATGTATGTTTATTTTGTGTTTCACTTTTGTATTATTTTTTAAACATTTTCAAATTTCTATTACTATTTCGTTAAGGACAGCGTTTTTTTTTTTTTTTTTTTGTTTTGTTTTGTTTTGTTTTTTTTGGTCTTGGCCATTTTCGTTTTAGTTTTTGTTAACTGAAAAAAATATTGCTTTCTACAGAAGCGTCCTAGTGCCAGTTAAAAAAATGAAAGGTATACCTTTTTTTTGTTGGAATAGTTGGTAAGCATGGTTAATAATTATCTAAGCTGGAAGAACAAACTTATAAGTAACACACAGTAGAATATGATTGAAAGTGATTAATAGCTAACAGAATAATTCCATAAATCCTACTGTTGTGCCCCTAGTTTGCTGTATTTATCTCAATTGTCCAGTTCTTAAAGAACTTGTTGTATTTTAAATATAAACATGATAAGTTGTGTTCCACTTGGTTAACTAAGTTAAACCAAGCTTTGCGTTAGTGTTGTGCTTCCGTGGTTATTTCACTTGGGGGTGAATATTTCCCCACCAATGACTTCTTTCCTGGTTGCTTCCTTTACTGACTTACAAGCTTTCTATCAGTAACATGCTGACCCTGAAGACACTGCTGAAGTGAATGATCCAGGAAGTGCAAATGTAACAGGTTTCCTGTGAATAAGGCATAACAACTGAGAACTGAGACAGATGGTAGTACAACATTATTCTGTTTGCTACAATTACTTTAAACAAGAAATGCAATATTCTGACAATGTAGATGTTAGTATTATCTTAATATTCTCTCAGAATACTAAGATCAAATACTTCAAGGTATTCATACAATACACCAGCATAGCTTGTGGAACACTAGTTGTACTAATGCCTTTGAAGTGACAGAAGAAATCTTATTTCGATCGGATGGAAGTAAACAGCTTGGTCATCCCATCTGATTGCAGTCTGTACCCTGACATTCTCTTTGAATTAAACTATTGACAGCAGAGATACTTGCTGACTGACACAACATCAGGCACTTTCATTAAGCTGTGGGTTGGGGACTATAGGGAAATAACATAACTTCTTCAGATCCCATACTGCCTCTGACCAGGACTTTTACTGATTTCCCAAACCTTGAAAAACCTGTCAATATGCAAAGTAAAATGACACTGCAGGCATTGTCAAAGCATTACCCTCAGACTCCATTTCATTTTTTATTTATTTTTATTTTTTTTACAAAGGGTCAGTTTCCAATTGTATCATTCATGCATATGCATTACTTGTGTAACCTATTGAGATCAGGGTCTTGCATTTTCAAGCACTATTGGCACGGCATCTTGCCACAGCTATCTCTGTTGGTGGCATGCATTAAGAAACTTTGATTTTTTTTAATTTTCTTCTAGGAGACCTCTCTTTAATTAGAAACCCAACCCTGATTTAAAATCACTACCCATGTTTATCATTGTTTACACCTTGATATAAAGGCCATAAAAGGGTTTATTCCAAGACTTGTTAAATTCAGATAAGAAAAGAACCATCCATAAACTCTGTATTTTTGCCCTTTGTTAATGTAACAGGTGGCATTATTTCAGGAATGGTAGCTATTATTATATTCAGGAATAACAGCACTGCTATCATAGCATGCTACCTCTATGTTTGTTGTAAACAAAGCCAATCTGAGTAGATTGTGCTGTTTTTTGACAGAGAGCCCCTGTAACGATTATTTAATTGTTGTCATCCATGATTACATCTTCATCAAATCACAAGGAGACTAGCTCTAGACACTATTCAAACATTCTGTTGAAATACAATATAACAGCTAGTCCACACAATTAGCGTCCTGATTTGATTGGTGTTTGACTTCAATTGCTTGTATGCTAAATTAAACATTTGCAATGCATTCTTCTGAAGAACGGTGTCGAAGAAAGGCAAGAAACTGACACAGATGTGTTATTGATTTGTTTTTCTGTAAATCCATTTTTTATAGGAGAGATGGCTTGTAAGTGATTTACAACTGCCAGAGACTCACTGACTTATCCTCAGTGGAGACTGAAATTGAAATGCACTCACAAATAAATATTGGTGACGTCTAAATCCAATTGCAGGCTCTAAATAAGTTATGTTGAATCTGTTCTTGTCTTTTATGCTTGTCCTTTAAAATAACTGTTTTGATTTATATCTAGCACTGCACACCAGACATAGATCAGTGCATATAAAATTGGAAAAGATCAGTCTAAAATAAAATCAGTGCTGGATGAATCTAACCTTGCAGATCAAAGGTAAAACATACTCAATTTGCAGAAAACTTCCTAAAATTGACATTGAAGACACTATACATTAAACATAAGTATTAATAGCCATAATCTGAGTTCTTTGATAATTGAGAATAAGCTTCTAAAACAGTTGATAAGGTGAGACAGGTTTTGTGAACTGAAAACTTGATATTACAAGCCCATTTTAAATTAAAATAAAATAGTCCTTAACAAAGCATTTCTTAAAAATATATTTAAAGTTTTGTATCTTGCAACCTTTAACCCTGAATACCTACTTATATACTTTTAATGTGAAGCAGGTAACTTTAAAACACACAATAGTGCACAATTGAGACATTTACCCACTGTGCTCTGACAACTGATGATGAGACTGTGGCTCCCTGAAAAGGGATAGGGGTGGCTCGTCCAGACATTATTACTGCAGAGGAGGCAGAGAGGAAGAACAGTAAAGAAGCATCTCGATAATACACCACACAATTCACATTGTGTGCATCCTAATCTTTTAGAATTTATGCTATACGATAAGGCTATGGTGTCAATCAGAATTGGAAATGGGCTGTCAAGATAACAAAAAAAATGGGAAATTGAACAATTTTAAGACAATAGCTAACCTAGAGCATTTTAAATAGTTATCTGTCTTCAAAACAAGATGAACTTTGAAACAGAATGCATGTCCAGCAATGAAATAAGTTGTAGTTGACATGGGTTGATGGTCTGGACAAGGTGATTGGTGTCATGTTTGAGTTCTTCTTCTTTGTAGAGGCAAAGAGCAATTACCTGGGGGTGAGTCACAGGTGTAACTGCTGACCAGTTCTGCTAGATCTTATTTATCAGCCTACAATCAATCTCGGTGACTGTTTGTCAGAGCCTGAGTGGAAAGGCTTAGAGCCCTAAAAATGTGATTCCATTTTATTTTTTGAAAATGTGATTCCGTTTTATTTTTTAGTGCTCATTGAGGTTATGGCCCATGTTATCAACAGTAAGATTATTTTCTTTTTCTATCTTTCTTTTTTGTTTTTTATTCTTCTAATTCAATGGGAATTACAAAGCTTTTCAAGGACAACTTACATTCAACAAGACAATGATAGTTTCTTCACCTCTGACTCAAATAACTACAGTCAATTCTCATTATTTCTTGACACAATGAATATTCTACATGGTGCCAGCCAAACTTAACGGTCTATTCTTGTAAATTGCTTCTTATAATACAAATTAACGTAACACAGATTTCCTGTTAGTGCAAACTATTTTTGAACTGCCCCAGGGAAGAAAAAAGTGAGGGTGTTGAAAGCGGTAGATAATGTACCACCGTACGAAAAAATTAAGATGTCGCTACAGATTCTGAAAAACCGGAATACAGTAATACAAGCTCTGAACTGCAAAACTATGGATTTTCTCAATACCCTGATGTTTCGGACACCTTGCTTTTGTGGTGTAACAATGCCTATGATCAGAATGGGACATGCAAATTTCACGTTTTAAAAGTTCACTTACAATTGTATTTTCAATAAAAGGCTCAGTACTTTTATAACCCTATTGTAAATTCTTTGTATTGCAATTTAAATTTGATTTTCATGTTACTGCAACTTCAACAGTTGAACTGACAGTTCACATTTGGCTTAGACTCCTGTCCAGCAACAACGAGTGGAAGTGACAGCGTGGGAGAAGTACAGGTGTGGAAAAGTGCAGAGCTGTTTAGAAGCAGTTTGAAAGCAGGTTGATGGCTGCAGAAGAAACTAAACTTCAAAAAAAAAAAAAAAAACACCAACATGGTCTTCAAGCCAGTAATCTGTGACACCTGCATGATGTGGGAAATCTGAGAAAACCCAGCAGAGCTAAACCAAGTGTGCGTAAAGTGCTGCGCGATCCAGGACTTGCATAAACTAGTAAGTATGCTAGAAATGAAGCTGGAAGAAATGAGACAGCAACAGGATCTTGAGGAGCTGGCACACCCACAATTCATGGAAGTCTGCATCACCCCTAACAGAATTAAAGCCACCAGGGAGATAGAAGGTCAGAACAGCTGGGTTCAGGTAGGCAGAAGCAGGGAAAAAAAGAAACTTTGTCAAACACAACCACCAGAAATCAAAACAACCAATAAATTTGAGTCACTTCAAAATTCTGATGAGCAAAACCAACAACAAAAGAGCGAAAGGAACAACATCCAGGACCCTATTGAAAGTGGTGAGCAGACAGCAAAAAGAAGGGATTGAAGATGATTGTTGGGGACTCCATATTGAGAAACACAGCAAGTTCAATTCGCAGTTTGGACCCCCTTACTACAACAGTGTGCTGCCTTCCGGGAGCCTCGGTCAAGCACATCACTGAGAACGTGGACAGGCTCCTAGAACGAACAGGAGATGACCCGGTAATAGTCGTCCACATCGGTACAAACAACATTGGAAGAGACAGACCAAAATCCCTGCAAAACAAATTCAGAGAGCTAGGAAGGAAATTAAAAGAGAAAACCAAAACTGTGGTATTTTCTGGTATACTACCGGCACCTTGCAAAGGACCATATGGACAGCTGGAAATAATTAATCAAAACGCATGGCTGAAGACGTGGTGCACACGGGAAGGCTTCACCTATCTTGATCATTGGACCACATTCTACAACGAGGACTATCTGTATAGACGGGATGGACTGCACTTAAATAACAAGGGAACCAGTCTACTTGGAGAAAAGATCCTCGAGCAGGTTCAGAAGCATTTAAACTAGAAAGGAAGGGGGGAGAAATCAACAAAAAAACAGAAGGGAGACCGCATCAAAACAAGGACAACAACTCAGGTAAGACAACCATTAAATGTATTTATCTAAATGCTAGAAGTATCAGAAACAAAATTTTAGAACTTGAAGCTACTGCACTAACAAGTAACTATGATGTGATAGGTGTTACAGAAACTTGGTTGTCTGAGAGTGATGGGGACGAATATAATATTTGTGGGTATACACTGTATAGGAAAGACAGGCAGGACAGAAGAGAAGGAGGGGTAGCGCTATACATAAGAAACAGTCTTGAAGCCCAGGTGTTAAACCTGGACAAAGAAAATAAAGCTGAATCAATATGGGTCAGAATAACGGACAAAAATTCAAAGAGCATAATAATAGGAGCATGCTATAGACCACCAGATTCAGATGGTGAGCAAAATAAGCTGTTATGCAATAACATTAGAAATGCGTTTAGCAAAGGAGAAGCCACACTAATGGGGGATTTCAACTTCCCCCATATAAAATGGGAAAACCCGGTGGGTAGCACGAAGGATGAAATTGAAATGGTGGAAATGACAAATGACTGCTTCCTAACACAATTTGTCAAGGCACCGACTAGAGGGGAGGCATGCCTTGATTTAGTCTTTTCAAATAACGAAGACAGAATAACTAAAACAGAGGTCAGAGAACCACTAGCAAACTCAGACCACAACATGGTCTCATCTGAAGTGTTTTTTAAAACCCCAAAAGTAATGACTAAAGCTAAGGTTTAAAATTTTAGAAAAGCAAACTATGAAGGTATGAAACAGAGACTAACAGAAGTAGATTGGAGTAAAATAGAGAAAACATCCACAGAAAAAGGATGGTTGTTCTTCAAAAATGTAGTACTAGAGGCGCAAAACAATTTCATCCCTAAAGTAGACAAATCTAAATTAAATTGCCAAAATGGTTTAATAGATCAATTAAAAAAAATATTCAGAGAAAAAAGACACTTTACAGAGCATTAAAAAAGGACCAAAAAGAAAGTACACAGAAAGAGTACACGGAACTGCAAACGCAAGTCAAAAAGGAAGTTAGAAAGGCCAAGAGAGAAATAGAAATGAACATTGCTAAGGGGGCTAAAACCAATTCCAAAATGTTTTTCCAATATTATAACAGCAAGAGAACATTCAAAGAGGAGGTTAAATGTCTAAGAGATACAAATGGCAAAATCGTAGATGAAGAAAAAAAATAGCAAATATATTAAATGATTACTTTTCACAAGTTTTTACAAAGGAAGATACGGACAACATGCCCCACATGTCATCCAGTTCCTATCCAGTTTTAAATAACTTTAGCATAACCGAGGCAGAAGTGTTAAAGGGACTAGGAGCTCTTAAAATAAACAAATCCCCTGGGCCGGATGAGATCCTCCCAGTAGTACTCAAAGAAATGAAAGAAGTTATTTACAAACCGCTAATCAAGATCATGCAGCAGTCTCTTGACACAGGGGTGGTACCGACAGACTGGAAAATTGCAAACGTAATACGAATCCACAAAAAGGGAAACAAAACTGAACCAGGTAACTACAGACCAGTAAGCCTGACTTCTATTATATGCAAACTTATGGAAACTATAATAAGATCCAAAATGGAAAATTACCTATATGGTAACAGGGTCCTGGGAGACAGTCAACATGGTTTTAGGAAAGGGAGATCGTGTCTAACTAACTTGCTTGATTTTTTTGAGGATGCAACATCGATAATGGATAATTGCAAAGCATATGACATGGTTTATTTAGATTTCCAGAAAGCTTTTGACAAAGTCCCGCACAAAAGATTAATTCTCAAACTGAACGCAGTTGGGATTCAAGGAAACACATGTACATGGATTAGGGAGTGGTTAACATGTAGAAAACAGAAAGTACTGATTAGAGGAAAAACCTCAGAATGGAGTGTGGTAACCAGTGGTGTACCACAGGGATCAGTATTAGGTCCTCTGCTATTCCTAATCTACATTAATGATTTAGATTCTGGTATGGTAAGCAAACTTGTTCAATTTGCAGACGACACAAAAGTAGGAGGAGTGGCAAACACTGTTGCAGCAGCAAAGGTCATTCAAAATGATTTAGACAGAACTGGACAGACACATGGCAAATTACATTTAATAGAAAAAAGTGTAAGGTACTGCACGCAGGAAATAAAAATGTACATTATAAATATCATATGGGAGATGAATATCCTGATGATACTGAAATTGGAGAAGGAATCTATGAAAAAGATCTAGGAGTTTTATTCAGAAATGTCTTCATCTAGACAGTGGGGAAGCTATAAAAAAGGCTAACAAGATGCTCGGATACATTGTGAAAAGTGTTGAATTTAAATCAAGGGAAGTAATGTTAAAACTGTACAATGCACTAGTAAGACCTCATCTTGAATATTGTGTGCAGTTCTGGTCACCTCGCTATAAAAAAGATATTGCTGCTCTAGAAAGAGTGCAAAGAAGAGTGACCAGAATTATTCTGGGCTTAAAAGGCATGTCATATGCAGACAGGCTAAGAGAATTGAATCTGTTCAGTCTTGAACAAAGAAGAATAGGCAGCAACCTAATTCAAGCATTCGAAATTCTGAAAGGTATTGACAATGTCGACCCAAGGGACTTTTTCGACCTGAAAAAAGAAACAAGGGCCAGGGGTCGCAAATGGAGATTAGACAAAGGGGCATTCAGAACAGAAAATACAGAGAATTGTGAGGGTCTGGAATCAACTCCCCAGTAATGTTATTGAAGCTGACACCCTGGGATCCTTCAAGAAGCTGCTTGATGAGATTCTGGGATCAATAAGCTACTAACAACCAAACAAGCAAGATGGGCCGAATGGCCTCCTCTCGTTTGTAAACTTTCTTATGTTCTTATGTTCTTATGTTCTTATGTTCTTATAAGAGGAATGCTTTGGCAAGTCCGTTTTAAATTTTTATTAATTAGAGTTGGCTTTATTTCCATTGTCAATTTGATAAGGGCTTGTGCTAGATATTCAGTAATCCCAATTTAAATTGTAGTCTCACTGTTAAAGTAAAAAACACACACAAAAACCAGCTCCATTCTGATTTTAAACAGTATGCTATTTTATCGGCTACATGTTTATGACTTCTCACCCAGCGGTAACATGTACAAAGAGAAAAGAATGGGTCCTAGTATGGAGCCTTGGGGAATGCCACAAGCAACAGTTAACAATGCTGACACAGTATCCTAATGAAACAAATTGCTGTCTGACAAGCTTTTGAGACGATCAGTTAAAATGGTATGGTCCACTTTATCAAATGCAGCATTCAAATCTAAAATAATCAGAATAGAGCTAGAGTCTGCACTTAAAAGTAAATCATTCATGAGAGCAATCTCTGTACTATGCACAGAATGGAAGCCCTTTGTTACTCTAAAGACACTCATTCAGCTGGTTGGCTATTACTTCTTCTAGAACTTTCTTCTAGAAAAAATGTCAGATTTGAAATAAAACAGTTTAGCTTCTTGATCAGAGGTTTAACCACAGCAGTTCTGAAGGCAGAGAGAAATACTCCAGGTGACAGAGATCTATTGACCCAGAAGATACTACAGAGGTGATCCAGGAAGTCCAAGTGAAACAGATAACCCAAGAAAAAAGCTTATGAACTGGAGCTTCCTTTAACCTAAAGTAGTACCAGATACCATGTTTTAAAATGAAACTACATGGGTGCTATAAAATGTGTTTCTTTAAATACTGCACACTTGAAACCTACTGTATGTAGTTAATGGAAGTGCAAAATGGCTACGATTTGTGGAATTATAGTGTTTGCTACAATTACTTTAAGACTTGCTGCACAGTTCAATACAAAAAACGTTTTTTTTTTTTTTTCCAACTTAAATACCTGTATAATTTCTAAAACAATTTCTCTGCAACATAACATCTTTTTTGTTCTTTGAACCAGAAAATAATGAAAGTGCTATTTGCCATAAACTAACTTGCAATTTGGTTGAAAGCAAAGAAAGTGCTACATAATGGATTCAGTGGTATCATTCACTTGTATGCTGTTGTGGTAACCATAATGACAAGTTACACAAGTCACCTACAGCAGCGCCAAATCCAAAATTAAAAATGGTAAAATGGTAGCAGGTCAACATTATAAGTAGCAGTATAGTAACTAGGCAAAACAAGGTTTGCTAAATAAAATATTTAATGTTTTTATGAATTAAATATATTCACACTGTGTTTAAATGTCTGCCAAAAATAAACTGCATGATGATTAAAACAATTCCACAGTGACAGGCCCAATGAAAGCAGTACAAGAGAAATAGAGAGAACATAAAAATGAGGTCTGTTATTGTTTTATTTGATCACAATCTGCATCTGAGTCTGGCTACTGTATGTAACATCTGTCTGCTTAGATGCATTAAAGTTTGTATCATCTGCCAGCTTGTTAATAATGAGTTGCTAGATCACGTGATTTGCCAATAAACTTTGGGGGTTTAAAAATCTAACAGTAATATACAATAAACATAGAGTAAAGGGTACCAGTAATATACAATGGGGTTTGTTACAATACACAGTTCCCTTGGTTACAACAGGTTGTTCACAACTCCAAAGGTTGGGGGCCAATTGAACTTTTATATGTTGTACAATAACTTCATAAAGCTTTTTAACTACCATGTTTACAGCAGTGTTGAAGGGTCAATGGTAAAGAGCAATGCATCAAGTAAAACCTATGGTCAAGCACACTGAGAGGACTTAGGCTTGATTGAAGGTTTTTGGTTCAGTTACTGTAGTAATTTTGCAATTGAGACAAATATATACAGGTGTTGATTACCTTGGTTGAATATGAGCCATATCTCGAATCAGCAGTTCTGCTCTGCATGAGCAGGTTTTCCCAATCATTAGATCTGCCTCCCTTCTCAGTTATACCATCCCTTACTGTTTATTTTTCAGATCATTCTGAGTTTCTCCCAAGACTATGCTTCTCAATAGCCTGTGCTATGATAGTTAACAATGTTACTGGCTGAAAGCATGTCAGTCAGTATGAGATGTAACTGATTGGTTATCAAGAAAGATGCCAGTGAAGGGGTGGGGGAAAGACCCAGAAAGTGCGTGGCAGTCTAAAAGCACGGCTTGCAATGGAGATTTCTTTAACCTAGTGCAATATCAGATATCATGTTTTAAAATGAAAAAATACATGTTTGCTAAGTTGCACTTTTGAGACCTATATATGAAATTGATGGAACTATTTTCAGGCACAGTAAAAACGGACCGAACTTGAATGAAAAACACAAGCCAAGTTAGTTGAAACAATTGGGGCAACCTTGGCCCCCATGGCTTTGACAGTTCTGCCTATTTGTTTTGCGCTGAGTAAGGCTGCCCCAGTGGTTTCTTGAAACTTGGCTGGTGTTTTTGATATCTCCACTTTAAATGGCTGGACACTTTTGATAATTTTTTCACATTTCCAATGTGTTTTTGTTTCAGATGACAGTCATGGCTGCATTGTGACATGGGGCAGGAAAAACTGTTGCTGTTTACTTTTATTCTATGTTTTTGTGGTACAGTTTAAAATATATAACGTATATAATTTTAATTACATTTAGTGAAAGTATAAATTTGTAAAATGGTACTACTTGTTACAGTGTACTGCCCACAGGGGTGTGTTTTGTACAAATAAAAAACTCCCATTCTTTGGCAGTTAAGCTTTCTTGTATTGTTTATATTTAAGGTACATATGTTTGCAGTTAGATACAGCATTTCAAATTGTGTTTACTACGTACTTCGTTTATAAAGTATTGATTTCTATTGTCCCTTAGAGTCCATTATAAGTGGAGTGCACCTTGTATATAATAACACAATAAAAGTTAAAAAATTAAACATTGGGTGTATTTATTGATTGCAGATGACAACAACTCATTATTTTCTTTATATTGTCATCTCAAAACATGTTAAATGTACAAAAAGCCACATTTAAAAAAAGAGATCAGCTATTACTGATAACCTTTAAACATGATAAACCCAATCAGAATGATTAAACAAATAATCCATAAGATTGTTTATTTTATTTTTGAATGGCACTAACTCAACCTAATAAATTAGGCCTACTCTGCTATTATTTTGCTGAGCACACCGATGTAGTTTTTCACTTAAATAAAATAGGTGATACAATTGCAAAACAGGGACGATTTAACAATTGCACTGTTTCTGACTGGGACAAAAAAAATAAGACTGTTTTTGCTCTACTTGTTTAATCAGAATATGAACTAAACTACTTGTGAAATGTATACTTCTGAGTTTGTATAGTTTGTTTTGATTGTGAAGCATCTCTGGTTGTATTTTTTCTGTTTGATAGTTTTCCTTTTTAAAGCAATTAGAAGCAGCATATCACAGTCTATTATTGTACCAAGTAATAAAGTGGAATAGTTGTATGCCTTATGTAGGTATTCATGGTGAATTCAGGCCACTAAAATTTCAGTTTACAAAACTCCCTTATTTTGAAAACGCAATGTTGACAGTTATGCTGAACCCCCTTTCGCAGTCATTGCTCGTTGCAAGTATCCAGTGCGAGGAGAAGTTATTTTAGTTTTCCAGGTGTGCTTCTTCCTTCACGGAATGTCACCAATCGACCTTGTGACAGTTATTATGGTGACCACCCACTCTGTCATCCTAAGTCACATGAACGGGACCTGAGTGACTGTGAGTTCTTTTGCTTAAACATCAATAACAATTTCAACTGGACAACCAAGAAGACGACGGGAGGCTAGAAAGGACGTAAAATACAAACAAAAAAAAACCCTATTATGTAGCCTAAACAATCGTTTTGATTGAAATATAAAATTACCTTGACAAAATGTTTTAACAGGACACAGTACCGGGCTGTACCGGCTTACTTTCACCTCTGGTCTTCACTATTGAACAGCACCAGATGTGCCATGGAAATGTATGGCAGCTCCAATGGAAAAGAAAACTAACAAAATAACTCTAGATAGAATAAACAAAGATATGCTTAGAAAATATATTACCAGATGTAGACATGCCAACCAACCTGGTATTTCTGTGTCTACCACCATAGAGATATCGCTATGGTTCCTTTCGAAGTGTTAGGCCCTAAGGGAGCTGAGAGCAACTCTCTGCTTGGCCATGTGGGGGAAGAACAAGCCAAAACCCTGTGGCTCTAGAGGTTGATGAGATGAAGGGCTGTCGGAAAAGGTGGGATGAAAGCATTTAGAGACTGTAGGGGCTCTGGAGCAGATGTTTTACTCCCTGAGCACAAACTATGTAACCCCTTCAGCTGGAGCTGAAAGTGACTCATCTCTTTGCCTAAACTGTAATGTTGTAGAAGATTTTGCTGCTCATTTCAGCAATTACAGGAACTTTAACTGAAACTAAGGATTCAATGAAGGACAAGGAATTAATTTAACTTTTGCACATAACTGATAATTAAAACACAGGCTACACTAGTCAAAAATGTGCTTCAAAATTCTTGTTACAGAATCAGACCTAGAGAAGAGGGTTTGAAGAGCCTGTGACACTGTGACACCTACCATGCTCCAACTTGAATACCGTAGCTGGACTCTATGCCAGATAAGGAATGGACAATAGCATGTTTAATGGATGTTTAATGTAAATAAGTGGGTAGTTTAAGTTAAAGTAATAAAGTAAAGGCAACTGTGGCAAGTATAAAAGCTTTAACATAGCATGCATAAAATGAAAAATAACATGCAAAAAAATAATTTCATACTATTACAAAAGAATTTGGACAATCAACATATTTCGTATGAAACCCGTTTGTTGCTAATTATTTGCAATTATCATGATTGAAAACCAACACCTCGTGATAATTATAAAATACACAATCATCAAGTGCTGAAAAATAAATTGGAAATTTGTGATTAAAGAAGCAACAAAAATGGTTAAAACTGAAGAGTACAGAAACAACCTCAAAATGGCAGTGATACAGATAAATAATAAAGAATAAACTACCAGATAAATAGCAGAAAGGCTTGGTTTACTGAAAAGCACTTTGTGCACTATTATTGACAAACACAGGAAAACAGGAACTGCTGCAACTAGCTCCAGGTGTAGAAGACCAAGAAATATTTTTCAAACTCTGGATGAACAATCACTTGAGCAGTCCGGCAAAATCCTCAGATTACTTCAAAAGATTTGACAGAAGAATTGAGAGAAGGTCAGGAAATTCATGAGCGAACAATTCAACGATACCTTAACAAGATGACTGTCCATGGGCGAAAACCAAGATGCAAACATTTGTTAAAAACAATACACAAAAGAAAGTGATTGGAGTTTTCCATTGAATACTTGAAGAAACCTTGAAGAAACCTGATGAAAGCAACAATATGTTTGGAGGAAGAGAGAAGAATTTAAAGAAAAGTTCATCAGGCCCAGTGTTACACATGGTGGAGGCTGTGTGATGGTATGGGCTTGTTTTTCTTCCTTAAGCAATGGTGACCTTTGTATTGTAGAAGGATCAATGAATGCTGCAAAATATCAACATTTTTCACTTTCATTTGATATCCAGTGCTAGAAGGTTTATTGGACATAAGTTTGTATTCCAGCAGGATAATGAACCTAAGCATTCTGTAAAGTCTACAATGGAACTTCTGAAAAAAAGGAAGATTATAGTTATGGATTGGCCATCTCAGTCCCCAGACTTGAATCCCAGTGAGTTGTTGTGGATTGACTTGAAGGCTGCTGTTGCAAAAAGGAAACCAAAGATTTTTGCAGAACTCAATGTTGTATGTTTTGAAGAATGGGAACAGGAACTGGTTTCAAAATACAAAAAAATACTGCAAGTTGTAAAGCAAGGGTGGCCACCCAAATACTTTTGTCAAAATATGGAATTTGTTTTTGCATGTTATTTTTCATAAAACCGTCGCACCTGCAAAATGTGTGGCTCCATTTTAAAATGGCTTCAATATGAAAATGAAAAACAATCGTATACAACTTAATATTTTTATTTATGAACATCATACATAACATTTTCAGAGCAGAAAAAAGAGCACATATACATAAACATGAAAAACTGTAATAAAACTTTGCGCAATAAACTTCTGTGTAAACAAGTGTAGAAAGCTGTATGCACATATACAATTATAAAACATAAATAGTTATAAAAATGTTATAAAACAAAAATATAACATAACTCATGCAATGTGAAAGCGCTTTGAGTGAAACAGAGTTCAAAGGCTCTTTCTGTCTGTTCAGAGTTCTATTATAGCTTTCGAAGAACAATCTACATAGAAAACACGCTTTTCAACTGTACCAGTGCATTTGCCATAGACTGCCTTTTCACAACAGGCACAGACATCAAAAGTTCTGTTCTCATTGAAGGTTCTGCTCAGCCAGGACCGTCACAACGACCCACAGTCGCTGGGAGGCCAGGACTTTGGGAGCAACAGCAGTATATGAGTTTAGGTCAGGGCTTCTCAAATTCGATCAACACCCAATGCTCTGTCTGCTTCTTCAGTGAAATTATGATTTACTTACATTTACTACTTTCACTTAGCACACAATTATGTAATAATTCCATTAATTAACAACAGTTATTTAACAAACTTAACATATAATTTTGTTTTAATTACATTTATTAGAAACAAACATGTAAGTGCAGTACAGCTATGATAACTGTGGGTAATGTACCTATATTTTGTAAGTGTTTTTAAATGACTGAATGATAAATTATTATTTGATGCTTAAATAATATTTAGATACATTTGGCCCATGTTATTTTCTCAGTGGAACTTATGCCACCAAGGAATAAAGGAATAAAGGAATTCCTGCAGGCAGAACAGGTGGTCCATTGTACACTCCCCTTTAAAGTTCTAACCTGACCTCCAAAATCTTGCTGCCCTTGTAATGTACTATAATGGATTTGCTGGTTTTAAATTATACTGGTTTTAAGGTTTAGATTATTTGAGTTTTTGAAGGATTCATGTGGGGAGTATATGCCCTCACAATGTCTAATCCTTTCTAGGTGTTCCATAATGTTTTGCTCTTGAGTAGTTCTTGCTGAGGGAAAGTGCTAACAGTAATTATAGGTTCCAGAAAAGTCATTCTGACCATAAATGCACTCAGTCTATGACCAGTCAACCATGCTATTGGCAGTAAAGAATATATAGTAAATTCAACATATTTTTTCTCCCCAGTGAGCAGTCACTTATACAGCATTAAACAAGATGCACAATTACGATCTGAACACAGAGTAATACATCATAGTTCTAAAAAAACAAATCTCCAAACAAAATTATTCACCCATGAAGTCAAAGGAAATTCAAAATCAAAATAAAGATGAATCATTACTTTGGAACAACCAAATATCTCTCTCCACAAATATCAACAATGAAACGAGGTACGCTTGGTTGGTTTACCATTGCTGAGAACTATTTTATGACTTTGTAGAGACATTCCTTAATATACAAAATACCTTATATTAGTCAGTACCTTTTTATAAAAAGCTTTAATGTACATGAATGTCTTTATGAGTATACATATACATGTCTACTGAATATACTATACTGTAAAATATCAATGATATAAAGTAACCTTTTCATATTTCACTGTAGGATGTAGAGGCTGTTGTTTTCTTCACTTTAGGTCCCACAATCAAAGGTCAACAATGCCTTTAAGGTTATATTAACTTGTTTCTTTTCTTTTTATTTCCTTCAGATGGAGTTTACACCTCAAAGTGAAAATAGCAGTTCAACACTCCAATCTAATGTCTTTTATTTGAGCTATTCTTGACATGCTGCCTGATGAAACTCATTAAATCATCTGAAATAATGTGTCCAGACACTGGAGCACAGAACTGTAAAAGAAACCCAGGCCTTTTTCAACATGCTGTTCCGTGTGTCTTGTGTGAAGGGTTTTACTTAACTAAGGTTTGTTTGCCTCTGATACAGACTCAAACACAGAAATTGAAGATTTTAAAGCACTTTCATGTCATTTTATTATTTTACAGAAATAAAAGAAAAATAACCAAAACAAAACCCTAACTCTCACATGTACTAACTAAATTCTGCACAGTCCTTAAACTAATAAACTGGACAGCTAAGCTGTTTACCAGCCACAAAACATTTATTTTAATGTTACAACACAAACAAAAGGTTTACACACTACCTTTTCTATTAACCACACAATGGCAGCATTTCCACTGCCAGAATTGCCCTGGCTGCAGGAGCAAGACTTGCTGCTGTTAGCAGTGCTTCTGCCAGCCTTTCTGCTGCCAGCATTGCCACTGACAACATTGCACCTGTGGGTCCACTGAGGTCTCTGTTCCTGGCCCAGGGATTTTAAGGGGCTATGTGTGCTGTTCACAAGGGGGGAGATATGTACACCTATCCATGTGTGTATTTCATGTTATATGTATGTATGTATTGGTGCACGGGTTGTAGTATTATTAGTATTTAAAATGTAGACGTATTTGGGCACAGGTGTTTCACAAATAGTTCACGTGCAGACTGTGTCTGGACTTAATTGAATGATTGAATAGCAATCTAGTCCTGGCACAGCTGCATAAAGGAAGCACAGATCTCTCACTCTGGGTTGGTTTTGAGGCAGAATAAGAGACGTGAGTGAAGTTAAATACTAGAGAAAACATTTGCTATTCATGCTGACTTTAAATCAGCATGTTACTTGTTTCTGTGTTAGTTCGCTGTTTTGTTTGTCTGTTTATTTTGGCCACTGTGCCATTTTGTTTTGTTATTAAAAAGTGTTTTGTTTTATGTTCATAACTTTTATTTCAGTAACAAACTTGTGCATCAGCACTAAATACCCCAGTACTGTGTGTCTCTTTTCCGGGTCTGACGTCACCTGCAAGCCATCCTTTCCACATCCATTCACAGACATTCTTCCAGATAAGGCTTCCATGACAATTACTATACAGCATCCAATTCTGATGCATTGGTCTCAGCTGTGTTCAACTTCAGTATCTTTTTGAGTTTGACAGGTGCACAGTTTTACAATGTTTCACCACTGGAATTTCTCTGATTATATTCTTTGAAGAAATCTATTTATTTTTCTGACAGTTTGATCAGAACCTAAAGTACAATAAGTGAAGTTTTTCCTGAGGAGAATTTTGATGACAAATGCTTCTTTCAGAGCAGCTGAATGGCTTTCTAATATGCTTTGATTTCAGAAACAGAAATGTCATTTTAATTTTAAAAAGTGTATGCTTAGCCTACATCTTTCTCACATTAAGCAGCAATGATATATCATAAGGAATATATAGTCAAAATGCATCCAAGTGTTTTAAAATTTACATACTGTAGTAGATTACTATACAAGTTTGTTGTTGCCAAGTGGGAAACAAAGCTTTCACATAATAACAGGTGAAACTAATGTGATTGTGTGCTTTTAATTGGAAGCAGCTATATGACATATCTTTCAGATAGCAAACAGACATTACTCAGTCTTTGAGGATTAAGATTATATTTTTGTCTGAAATATTAATAGAGCACATTGGGAGCTGAGAGTATTGACAAGCCAGGGCATAGTTCAGTCCAATAAACAGTTCATTACAATGTTCACCGCCCACTTCACCCTCTGAGAAATACGTGCATGGATAAATTCATGTTTGATCTCAGCCCCCTCCAAACCTCTAAAATCTTTTAAAAAACAAAACAAAAAAGTAAGTGAGGGGGGGAATATTAAGGTAATGGTACTGATGTATTGTCACAAACCCCTTCACTCTTGTATAAGGTATTTTGAATGGCAGACCTGTGCAGCCAAAGTAACTTTCTTTCTTGGAGTGTTCCCCACTGATGATGGAGATGATAGTGAAGTGAATTCTGGCCAACTCAGATATTTTGGATGGAAGGAATACCTAACAAAATAGCCCTCTGTGATCAAATTGAAATGTATAAACTATACATAGTTATCAGTCCAGAACCATTACTCCTTGTGGGAAACTCTTTCTCTCAAAAGGGGGACAGAGTGACATGTGTCCAGACTATGTCAAAGATGCAGAACTGGGTTGTCACTAGCAGAACCAAAATCATGTCCTGCATGTACCCATATCTATAATGATTATCCATTTCTCATTTCACAGGGCGTGAGCTGGGGTGTAGGGATAGGGCAGAAGAAGCAGAAGGGAGCGGTAAGCAGGACAGAGTTCTGGCTAGAAAGGACCGGACCTAGGATAGAAGAACAGGCGAGGCCCACTTTAGTAGCAGACCAGTGAAGCTGGACATGGAAGCTAGGATAGAAGGTGGTCACTGACTGAGGGCGGCGATGCCGACACAACCCAGGGGTGAAGGACCCAGCAACCGAAATCGGATAGAAGGATGGTCACTGACAGAGGGAGGCGATGCCAACACACGACCCAGGGCCGGACCTAGCAACTGAAAACACATATGAGGGTTATGACTCAGGGAGCCGCCCCTCAGAGGAAGACGGTCCCGGAAGACCAGGACACAAAAGGAGATAGAGAGGGAGAGGTACCCAGCGTTTGAGACTTCTGTAAAGGGGTGCTCGTTAGACCCCCAGTTGGCCGAGACTTCATGCTGCCTGGGACCTGAGATAAGAACAAGGCTTAGAGGTTAGTATGGAACTCGAGCATGAGTAGCCACGTCCCGAACTGAGACAGAGTATAGAACAGAGCCTTGAGTGAGGCAAGATAAGCGCAGGAGCTGCGAAAGAACAGAGTGTGGCCGGGGGTCTGCTCTGACTCACATGGTGAGAACCCCCCTGAAGATCAAGGGAGGCTGAAGCCTGCCCTGAGGTTGGGGAAGTGAGATCACTTGCCCCCCAAAAGGATGGACCCCTGGCTCTTCACCAAATCTTCCACACCATGAGACAAACAAAAGACAGCACATGCCAGCGCATAACAAACAAAAGACTAGAAGGACAAATGGGACAAACAGGAGGATGGTTAGTAATTTAGTGGGATATGACTATGTGTATACCTGCTGCTCAGTGGAGAGGAAAAAAACCCTTGAGGCTGATTAGGGGAAAACCTCTAGTGACCCTGGCAGACAGGTAGCCCCCACTCCGGGCATGCTAGCATTTTTAGAAGAAGCAGCAACTATATCAGGGAAGGATGAATGAATGTAGGAATCCACTGCAGAGGAGGACCAGCTCCCCCACATTCGTGATCAGGCTGGGGGGAAGGGGAGAGTCGAGGAGGGAGGCCTGCTCTGGAGGCGAGGGTGGAGAGGAGGGAGGCCTGCTTGAAGGAGAGTCTGGAGTCGAGGAGTGAGGCCTGCTCAGAGGAGAGGATGGAGAGGAGGATGCCATGCGAGGAGGCGAGGCAGGAGGCCTGCTCTGGAGGAGAGGGTGAAGAGGAGGGAGGCCTGCTTGGAGGCGAGCATGGAGAGAAAAAGGTCTTCTCGGAGGCGAGGGTGGAGTCGAGGGAGGAGGCCTGCTCGAGGCGAGGGTGGAGGAGATGAGGGAGGCCTGCTCTGGAGGAGAGGGAGGGGTCAAGGCGGGAGGCTTGCTCGGAGGTGAGGGTGGAGTCGAGGAGGGAGGCCTACTCACGAGGCAAGAGTGGAGAGGAAGGAGGCCTGCTCGGAGGCAAGGGTGGAGGAATGGAGGGAGGTCTGCTCGAGACGAGATGAATGATGATAGGAGTGAGAGGAATCAATGAACAGATGGTCTGAGGAGGGGGTGCGGGGAGGGTTCCTGCTGGGGAGATACCTTGAAAAGGGGGAACGGGGACTTGATACTTGACGGGTGAGTGGACCGACCATGCTGAATTGATCCGTCTTGAGGTATGCAGCCAAGTGATGGAGTAAGCATGGAAGGCGGCCGAGAGGCAACTGATCTCCATGGGTAAATCATTGTAGGGGGAGAAGTGGCTTTTCAGAAGAGTGGAAATTAGCAAATGGAGAATGTATGTTGAGATAGACAGACAGGAAGGTGAGGCAGGGGGAAAGCCCTTAAGAATCCCACAGAGGGTCAGGCAGAATGCTGGAATGGAGAGACTGGAGGAAGATGGACAGAATCCCTAGCACGAATGATGAGAGCCAGGTTTTGATTGAAGGCCTAAGATTATTCAAATCTGGGCGCAGAGGGTTGAAGACACTGAGCAGGCTTTAGAATAGGAGCTCTTGAACAAGGTGGAGGGCTGCAGACATGTAATGCTGAGCAGATTGAAGGTTACTGAGAGTAGGATTCAGACAAATAGCATCTGGAGAAGCTGAGGATTCTGGATGGGGGTTGTAGAAGCAAATGAGACCAACTGATTGAACTTGGATACCGAAAGTAGGGGGAGCAGAAGGAGAGCTGGAACTGAGGGCTGAGGTGGCAGCTGGACTGAACGAACATATGAATTGGCTACTGGGGAAGCACTGCGCCTTTGCACCCCATATTCTAGAAATGTGGGCAGAGATGAGATGCTGCCTTTCTATGTGTTAGTTAATACAGGATCCATCAGCAGTTTGCTACTATCATGTCTGCTTGAAATGGAAAAGGTAAACTCACATTCAGAGATTTGGGTTTTGCAACGCCAGTTATTCTCTTAATAGTGGAAATCATTAGCTCATAATCAAGACAGATTTCAAGTCTCGTACCACATCTCAAACCAAGTATTAATGCTATAACTTTTTGGAGGATAAGTGGAGATATGAATAGGATTGCTGAGGAAGTGCCCCGTATTTTGATTAGATGGGGATTAGCGTTAGCCTTGATTGTGGGAATGCTGCCACGATCTGCGTATTGGAGGAAGGCTGGAGAATTGTAGGTTCTGAAGAAGTGCAGCTGCAGATTTAAACAGTAAACTAGAGCAACTTTTGCAGCTGCAGTAGTGAGCTGATCTGAAGAGGGAGTGGAGATCTGCTGTAGTGAGGAGTGATTAACAGTAGAGGATGGGATTTGCTGAACAGAGTAGAGGTCTGAGGAAGAAAACAATGGAGTGCTGTCAGTAGAGTGCAGAGGCCCAGCTGTGAGAGCAGAGATCTGCTGAAGCAGAGATCTGCAATAGAGAACGGAGGACTACTATCGGTAGAGTGCGGTGGTCTGCTGCAGAGAGTAGGGATCTGCTGAATGCAGTAGATATTGGTCTTTCAGTGTTAAGGCAGATTTACATGAAGTCAGAGATGGGGCTGCTTTTGGGCAGAGATGAAGATTGCAGAGAACTGAAACCGCTGCAGAACCAGAGAGGATGAAGAATGTGTTGCTCCGAGGTGCCTGCAAAACCTATTGATTGTTCTGGAGCAGTTTATTGTATATTGGGGGTAGGAGGACATTGACTGGAATGTTGATAAATCGTAGGACATGGTTCCATGACTTACTGGCGGCTCGCGTTGATGAAATGATGACTTTGATGAAGCTGGTCGGATGGGAGGAGCAGCGCCAGATGAGGAAACACGAATCTGGGAACAGGAATAAGTCACAGGAATGGATACGTGATGCAGGGAAGCAGGATATTACTATAATGGTAGATACTGAGGATCTCAAAAACAGCTGAGTAAGGTTGCTTCATGACCAGGTCTTGAAGAGGGTAAGAGTTGAAATTGGAGAACGTCAGTTGCTACAAAAGGTTGAGGAGGAGGGGGACTCCTGCGAATCCCTCGGAGTGACAACTGCAGGAATGTATAGAAAAGCTGGAGCGTGCAAGCTTCACAGTGACAGCAAACCATCTAGAGACTGTATAAAATTTGTGGTTTTATACTGCCATCTAGCGGTTATGATTAGAATTAACCATTGGCTTGTGAAGCCGGGTAGAATATATTTGGTTATCGTGATTAAAATCCTTGTCAGTGTAGAACAACAATTGCGCATTCTTTTAGATTTGAATATCTTCGTTACATGTTTTAGGACAGTTAGTCATGTATATAAATACGTTAACACAGTATTTAGATGTCAGAATTCGGCGAGTTGAACGAGCCCTTGCAGATTGTGAAAGTGCAGCAGCAGCAAGCAAGCCAGAGCATTGCAGTACTGAGGCACAGAGTTCACAGTACCAGATGAAGCTGCCTAGTCACCATGGTGACTTACCATTCCCTGCAGTCAAGCAATGAGGGCATTGTCATGGTAGCCACGGACTGAGAGGTGCCGGTGGAAAAGTTGCAGAACAGCAGTGTTGTTGGAGCATGTTGTGACCAGTCAAAAGCACCAGCCACCACGCATTGAAATGGAGTATGAAATTGACTGGATAGGTCTTTAAAACACTGAATGTAGCTAATAGAAATCCAGGGCAGGATCTTATGAAGGAACGATAATTTGTGCAGGCTCTGGGAGCGGAGGAGGGGTGCTTGATTGCAAGCGAAGAGTAAAGGAATGTTCAGCTGACAGATCTTTGTGGTGGATTAAAAAGAGGAATTATGGCAAGCAAATGCTGACGATGGGAATGTCGATGTCTTGCTGAAGTAGCTTTAGAGGTTTTAGTGGAGGGCCTGTCTGTCTAATAAAGACGCGGATGAGTTGAGAAATTAATTTGTGGTTTGGATGGTGCTGTTGCTGGGCTGGAGGCTGGAAAGAGCAGGAAAGATTAAAGCTGGAGCTCCTGTAGCCAAATGGAGAAGCTGAATGACGAGAAGCAGCACCGGAGCAGGTAGGAAAATATTTGATAATATCTTGGGAGTGCTGCGCAGAGAATTGACCTTCAGTGAAAGGCAACGAAGTGTAGAATAGCCGTGAAGTATGAAAAGACGGCGTCTGAGCGTTTGCTACAAAAACGAAACGCTAGACAGCGAAGGTGCAAGTGATCAGAGCTTAAATAGAAAATAGGTATCTTATTGACAGGAAATTGGAAGCCCCCTGCTGCACGCCCCCTGAACTACGCAGCTAACATTTCAATGTTAAATTACACTATGTAAGGAGAATTGAATGTTTGGGATGTGATGAGACTCACCAGGTGAGATATGGTAATTTGGGGAAGTTAGAATGCAAAGATGGGAAACCTGCAGGTATCAAGTATTTGAGACTGTTACACACTCTTCTGATGCTCAGCGCTAGATTCCAGAGCCTTTGGTGGCTTGTAAGGAAAATTTAAGAACAGAACCAGAAAAGGATTTCTAATCCTGCTGGGAGCATTCTGATATCCTGGACATGAACTGGATACTGTGTTCAAAGACCACTGGAAGAAAAGTAAATGTTAAGGGCATGGTACTTTCGCCAAAAGAAAGAGACAAACAAAACATATCCTCACCAATAGGTCCTAAAATGTCTAGCAAATGAAAAAAAAAAAAATTAGTAATTCAAAATATCAAGTAGCCTACATGTGTTAATGCAGATCATGCTGTTTGTTCAGTAACTCATTCAGAGTGTATTCATAAAAAGTTTATTGGCTTTGTTAGAGAAGAGAGAACAGTGCCTGTGTTGTTTTTATGATGTGCTGAAATAAAGTCTGCACCCAGTTGTTTGATTTCTACAACTTGTCATTTACACAGACTAGTTGCTATTGCTGCAGTGGTTAAAGTATTGCCGCTGACAGCAAACACTATCAGCGGTCTAGATAAGATGCCATTTTTCCACATAAAAAATTCAAAAATAGGCTCCCAAGTGGCACATCCAGCCAAGGCACTCCACGTGGAGTCCATGATGTGCCCTATAGCTGGGGCTCGCAGGTTCGAGTCCAGGCTATGTCACAGCCGACTGGGAGTTCCTAGGGGGTGGTGCACAATTGGCCTAGAAAGTGTGCTAAGTGTTGTTCATTTCATTTTACTGCTGTATTGTATAGGCATACTGTACAGATTTATGTAATGTGTAGCCTATCCAAAACACTTTAGTGTTATTTCGGCGCAATGATTTATATGTTTAAATTACATTGAGCACAATAAATGTATGTGTGTGTGTGTGATTTTATTGTATTTTTTTAAAACACCTCTTAATGTCAGACAAACATATCAAATTTAGCCTGCATGGTTATGAAAAGCTTTTTAATAGAAACACCTTTTATATTTGGTGGGTCTCTGTGACCAATGTACAGTAGAAAGCAGCTTTAAAACCATGTTTAGGCCATAGTCATAGGATGCACTTTTGCTTTTAGCTGTCTTCGTCAGCATTTTGATTTAAATTTGATTTTATTTCAGCTCATTCCTACCATCCCGTGCTGGCCTCAGTGCAGACCCACCATGCAGCCACCTCAGAGCTACAGTGTTGGATGACCCGGCCAAACTACAGGGGTCGCTGGTGCGCAGTGAGTCGAGGACACCCTGGCCGACCTAAGTCCCCCCCACCCCGGGTGGCACTCGGCCAATTGTGTTCTGCCCCTGGGAGCTCCTGTCCACGGTTGGCTGTGGAAAGGCATGGACTTGACCTGGCAACATCCAGGCTATAGGGCGCATCCTGCACTCTATGCTTAGTGCCTTTACCGAATGTGTCACTTGGGAGCCCCTTTCGTCAACAATTTTACAAAAAAAAATTGTTAGCCTTCTTAAAGTAGTACTGTAGTTTGTAATAGAAGCCCCTAATGTTCTATTCAATGCATCACAAGGACCAGTAATAGAATCAGACAACTGTGCAGGAGTTTTGACTCTGCAAACATTTAAAATATGCACCAGTACCATCAAAACTGGTAGGGAATCATACACTGTTTTTTTTTTTTTTTTTTTTTTTTTTTTTAGTTTTTCATAGTGTGTATTCAATGGAAAGGCTAATTTAATTTCCAGACAGAAAATAGATCACTCATTGATGCCCAGGCAACAAAATTAGAGTGGTCGGGCGCCACGTTCTGGCTCGACTACACCACTGACCATACTGGTGTACAGGTTTAATTAATAAATGTCTCTCTCTCCTGAAGCCATCCGTGCTTCACTTTGTCCAGCTGCCTCTTGCACACCACCTCAGGAACAGCAGCCCCCTCCATCCCTGCTTTCTCTGAACAGTCTCTTGAAAAAAACAAGGAATGGAGGATACAGTACAGTGCCATTTTAACTGGTCGACAGCCCCGCAAGAACCACCCCCAAGCCAATCAGAGATCACCAGCCAACACACCTCTGTCCGGCCTCTCTGTGTCATTGCCATGATTGACAGGTGGCATCCAACAGGGTTTCCGACATATCATTGACCTATCGAAATCATTGCTCTCAAGTTACAAAAAGTAAAAAAATTAATCTTTGACCAAAGACATTACCGCTATATCACTGTTATTGTATTTTCAGTCAACAGTATTAAACCACACACACTTCACAATGTAATACCACACCGAATTCAAACAGTGCTTAACACTAATCTGTGCAACAGCAAAGATGAATATCTATTTAAATGGGTTTCATTTACATTTACTATCTGCCTATTACGCCTGCCTTTCTCAAAGAAAAAAACTCAAACGAAAAACAAGTGCTCAAATAATTTTTTCAAGGTACGTGGATTCCCACCAAAAGCAGCCATTACACACAAATGGAGGTTTAATTTTCATTCTATTTCCATTACTTTCACGTGACGTTGGCTGCGTGCCTTGGAACTGTTGCCTAGCAACCATTGACAGACTGCGTGAGGTGTGAGAAAATCCTCCACCAACAACAACACAGAAGCTGGCTGCACAAGTGTTGAGGCAGACGATCTAATTAATGTTTTTTTTTAAATGTAATACATTGATAAAGAAACTCAGAGGGGCCGCCACCAAACCTCAAATGGACCGCCACTTGCCGACCCCTGCCATAGAGCATAGGCACTTCTCAATGACAACCACGGAGCCCTAATTTCATGAGTATGGTAATACGGTTGTACATTTGTAAGAGAATAATGCATCCTGACACTATTAACAAACCTTTTAAAGTAATCTCAGTTCCAGTTAGAGTGAATGATAGTAGTAGGAAGTGTGGCAAAGCAAGAATTTGTCCATACTCATCTCACTGTCTGCTTTACTTTGAGCCATTTGGCTAATTTACAGGCTTGTTCCAGTATAGTATTATGAAGCCACTACAAGATTAAATTCCGGATTTCCCTTTTGTATTGTCATGTCTGAATGAATTACATATAGGTCAGTACTTCAGGTATTCAGATTCGGTGTGACTTTTTAGTAATTTTCAAATGCAAGGTTGGCAGAAATGGTTTTCATTTAGCCTAAATGTATCAATTAGCAAACAAGTGAATTGGTCTGAACACAAGATTTTGGTTTTACCGTTGTAGTTTGATGAATGTATGTTGTAATAAAAAGCATTGACTGTAAAACGTACACTGTGCTGCTGTAAGTCAGTATTTAAAAAGTCTATTTGCTTTACTTTCACAAAAATGGTGCAAATTGTATTTTGGTCTGATTACCTTGATACATCTGGTCCCATGTCTCTTGCTTGACTATGTAATAGTTTTCTTGTTCCAACTTTTAATGACAGCACCTCAGTTATGTAATTCTCTATTAAATGGTTGCTATGGTTACGAAGCCATTTGTTCCTGGTACAAACTGTTTGCAACACTATAGGGAGAGATGGTACCAACCTACTTTTTCATTACTTGTCCAAGGAATTGTGAGGGTACAATGATGAGCCAGCATTTTTTAAAGAGGCAGTCAAAATGTCCACTGTATGAATCTTATGTCTATAACTGTGCATAGTAGATCTAAAGAAGCTCTCCTGCACAGTTTAGCACACAAAAAAGCACTAACCTGTAAAGCCACTGTTGTAACAGTGACTGTAATAGGTGTGCATCACCATCTCCTTTTCAGCTGTAATACCATAGAGAAGGTGAGAGTCAGTCCTTGTAATTAAAGGAGTCTCTGTGACGAACTCAGCATGGCAGTATTAAATCACCAATCTAGATCTATTGACTGCCCACCATCAACTTCAAAGATGTATTAGTATGGACAGCATAATTACATAATTGTGTGGAAAGGAAAGTAAATCCCTTGAAAATGCATCCTGTCATCGAGTTAATCACATCAATCATGTCTCCAGGGGAAGGGGAAACAAATCAAGTCAATCTTTTACAGAAATGGAAATAGGTCATTTATCTGTTTTGGCATAAAGACTGACAGGAACTTGCCTTTTACTTTCACAAACATTGATTTACATCCTTCAAATAAATTGATTCACCATCAGCAGTAGAAAGTTCCTTTTGGAGAAACGTTAATCTTTGTTGACAGACTGTAGGTGTGTGGCAAAGTGCCCACCCCTTGTGTGTTTATTTATGTATGTATTTATTATTATTATTATTATTATTATTGTATGTATTGTGTTTGTGGGCGGAAAGAACAAGTCATCCGACATTATTATTTATTATTGGAGGCTAGTCTCATAATGTATAGTTGGTTGGATGGGGTTGAATCCTCATCCTTAATAAAGCTTGTGGGAATGTGTCTGGAGCCTTAATAAGGTCATTGTTTAATGTTTAATTCCAGCCACAGAATAAAAGACCCACTCCAGGCTCATTAGGAGAGAGAGTGTCAGAGAGGTGAAACAAAAGATATGAGTCTGAGTAAATTGAGATAGACAGAATTGCTACGTATAATACTTGTGTTTAATCAATGATTGTTCTGTGTTCTGTTTAGTTTGTTTGGCCAATGTGCTCTCTTTTTGTTTCACTTAAATCTGTTGCTTGTTTAAATCTTTATTTTGTTTATTTAATAAAACATTGAGTGCCATAGCTCCTCAGTTTCAACCCCAGTGTTGCCTGTCTGTGTGTTCCTTCCGGGTCTGTGACGTCATCCACCACCCATCCTTGTGACATATGGTGCCCAGAAGTGGGATACAGCTTGTGACAAAGTGCCCGCCCCTGTGTCTATTTCTCTGTTATATGTTGCGTGTAGTGTGTTAAATGTTGGTGTATAGGCATTGGTACATGGGATATAAATGGGTCTGTGTTTCACATGTGTCTAAAAATGTATAATTGTATTTAGGTATGGGATTGTACATCACTTCACGTGCATTAAAGTAGTTAATATGTGAGCACGAGGTTGCACATAATTAATTCACGTGCAGGGATTCAAGTGAATTGGTAATTGAATCCCAGCACAACAGTATATATAGATGCACGTTTTACTCACTCTGGGTTGGGTGTTTGGTGAGTAGGAGAAACCAAAGAGTGTAATATCAATTGCTAGATCGTGCTGGTGGGACCAGCACGATACTTGTTTATTTAAAACTCACAGTGTTTGTTAGTCTGTCTATCTGCTCACCGTGTTTGTTCAGTACAGTCCGTTTTGTGTGTCTTTTTTTGTTTTGGCGTAAAGTGCCGTGTCCTGTTTTCTGTTGGTTTGAACCTTTTATTTACAATAAACTGGCGCAAGCAAGCGTCTTCACCATTTCACTTCATCTGTTTTGTCTCAGTGTATTTCCTTCCCAGTTTCTGATGTTACCCACTCTGGCCGTCTTTGTGACACAGCTCCACATTCACAGACCAGGAGAGAGATAGTACTGCAGGCAGATTATTTTTATTATTTTTTTAATTTTTGAAAACTGAAAAAAAAAAAAAAAAGATCCCCAGCGTCCAGCACCCAGACAGGACCAGCAAAAGTGCCCAGCACTCAGGAGGGGCCGCTGGAGTGAATACTTCTGCCTGGTGGAGGCTTAGGGTTGGTGACCGCTCTGCGAGGAGAGGGGCCATTCCATCCTCAACTGTCCCTGGCCTGGAAAGGAGGAGGGAGACAACCGGAGGGCAGCTGGGAGGCCTGCCTCAGAGCTCTCAAGGCCGAGAACCTGTGTATTGCCTGCAGGGAACAGTGCCACTGGGTGGTCAGCTGCCCCACTCTCCAGGAGGAGGAGGAGAGGGAACGCCAAACCCGGGCAGAAGGAATGACGACCATCTGCACCTTCCTATGTCTGGAGGAGGATTACTTGCCACTCCTATAGTCACCTCCATGGAAGGGCTGCCTGTTGTTCCCGCCTTCATCACCAGGGTCTCCCCTCCCGAGGGTCGTCACCTCCCGAGGGTCTGCTGCTACCATCGCCTGGGGTTGCCAGTCACGCACCATCTAGGGCTGCTGAGCCACCATCGCCATCACCTGGGGATGCCTGTTTGTCACTGCCTGGGGATGTCTCCATGTCATCGTTTGGGGGTGCCTGCACGTCACCTCCTGGGGATTGCGGCACAACAACTCCCGGGGATGCCTGAACAACACCGCTTGGCCCGGGGATGCCTTCTAGTCACCAACCGGGTGCCTGCTTGTCACCGCCCAGGGGTACCTCCGTCACTGACCGGGGATGCTTCCACGACACCGCCCGGGGATGCCAGCACAACACCGCCCGGGGATATCGCCATGATGCTGCCCCGAAGAGGTGTTAACTTCAACAGCAGGCTTTTTACTGCTGGAATGTCTGGGGTAGGAGCCCCAGAAAAGGAAGCTGTCAGCTACCGAACATGAGGGTGAAGTGGGGTCATTCCTACGATTCAAAGGCTGTGGACTTATATTTTTATAGTACTGTCACCTTCACTGAAACATAAGCTTACTAGCAGTTGTTGTTTGATTAATTTTCCATCACTCAAGACCCCAAATTTGATCTGATCCAGGTTCCAGCTTCATTCACTTTCCTGTCCATACCAAGGTGATCAACAAAATATGTGTTTTTTTTAATTTACATATGGTAGTCTATACACAGGTCATGCTTGCTATCCTTCACCCACTGATACAAGTTTAGGTTACGGTTAAATAAGATTGAAGGTACATGTTCCTTTTTTTTCCTCCTGAACTATAAAGGATATCTGAAGCTAATGAGGTCACCTCTGTGAATGGTACAGGACTCTTATTGAACAATACATTCAGGGAGAACTGTCACAACACAACACTGTGTTTCGTTCCGTAATCCATCCCCCCCAATGAGGTTTAGGTTGGTAATGCAATTCGCTGAAATCTAACATGCCAACTCAAGAGCCAGATCCTATCAAAATGAATGACATAAAGATCCACCATAATCACACAGACATCTTGCTGATCTATGAGATAACCACACACACCACTAAAACAATTCTGTATTCTCAGAGGAAATTATTCTGTTTTTAAAAGACAAAATATCACACACCAGCTTCACGTGCACAGAATTGAATTTTCCAAAGCTGATATTAAATTAGCAAGATATGTGCTTTTTGTTTTACTTCTTTAAATCTGTCAATTTTGTCCACATGGTGGTTTTAGCAAAAATATTGCTTCACTGATTCGGAACAAAATTGATATACATATTTTACCACCAATCACTCAGTTCAAGTCCAAAAGTCCTTCACAGTCTTTCAGACTGAGATTACATCTCCAACAAACAATGTGAATTAAATGTACAGTTCTGCCAGGGCTTTTTCATTACACCATCCCAAAGTGCTTCCCATTAGTAATCAACACTGCTTGCTGTAGAGAATAATATACAGCTGCACAGGATGACATGCTGTATGATTGCTAAATGCAATCCTATGTTACAAAAAGCTGAAAAGAAATAAGAAAAACTTAAAGGAGAAACTATTTCTCCACTAAAGCAGCACAACAAATGTAAATTATGTAAATATTGTAGCGATCCTGGGGGTAGGGGCAGAATCAAGATAGTGTAGAGGGTGTGTATGTGTGTGCAAGGCGTTGTAGGGTGGTGTGTGCGTGCAGGGGTTGCATGGTGGGTGGTTGTGTGCGTGCAGTGGTTGCATGTTGTGTATGTGTGTGCAGGGGTTGTATGTTGGGTGTGTGCGTGCAGGGGTTGCATGCTTTAGGTGTGTGCGTGCAGGGGTTGCATTGTGTGTGTGTGTGTGTGTGTGTTTGTGCAGGGGGTTGCATTGTGTGTGTATGCATGCAGGGGTTGCATGTTGTGTGTAGATGTGTGTAGGGGAATTGGGGTGCAAATTGGCTTGGCACAAAATATGTGCTGGTGGGGGTCTGAGGGGGTCTGCTGCGCGGTTTATTCTTTCCAGAAAATAAAACAGTTGTACAAGAACACTGTCACTAAAACAGGACACGGCACTTGCGGCCAAAAACAAAAAGACAAACAAAACGGACTATACAGACAAAACACGGTGATCTTCTTTTTCATGATTATTATTATTATTATTATTATTATTATTATTATTATTATTATTATTATTATTATTATTATTATTACCTCTGTCTCCAATCCCGTTCTCCACTCACCAAACACACAACCCCGAGTGGGTGAAAACATTCAGCTTTTATGCAGCTGTACCAAGACTCGATTGCTAATCAATCATTCAATTGCAGTCGCGGTATAACTGCACGTGAATTAATAAAGTGCAATTCCTCGTGCAGAGAGGCTGGCAACCCCAGGCAATGCGGAGCGGCTGTCAACCCCAGGTGATGCGGAGCAACAGGCAACCCCGGGCGATGTGGAGCAACAGGCAACCCCAGGCGATGTGGAGCGGCTGTCAACCCCAGGCGATGTGGAGCAACAGGCAACCCCAGGTGATGCAGAGCGGCAGGCAACCCCAGGCGATGCCAGGCAGGCATCCTTGGGCAAAGGGAGGCAGGCAATCTTGGGAGTAGCGAGACAGGCATCCTTGGACGAAGTGAGGCAGACATCCTTGAGCGAAACGAGACAGGCATCCTTGAGCAAAGTGAGGCAGGCATCCTTGGGCGAAGCGAGGCTGGCATCCTTGGACGAAGCAAGGCAGGCATCCTTGGTGAAGCAAGGCAGGGAGTCAGGACCAGCTGGGGTGTGGGTGTTGGCCCTCTTCTCGGTTCCACTGCGGCTCGTGCTTCCTTCAGCAGCGTATACAACGGCTGCTGAGGACTGCCAGCATCTATTCCTGGTCCTTCTAGTGCAGGGAGAGACAGCTCCTGCTCCTCTCCCCCTGATGGTGATGGAGGCAGAGGCAGTTCCAGCTCCTCTCCTCGTGATGGTGGGGGAAGTGATACCAGCAAGCATTCATCCTCTGCTTGTGGGGGAAGTGATACCAGCAGTCATTCATCCTCTGTTGGTGGACAGGGACCCAGCAGGCATTCACCCTCTGCTGGTGGATGGGGACCCAGCAGGCCTTCACCCTCTGCTGGTGGACAGGGACCCAGCAGGCACTCACCCTCTGCTGGTGGACAGGGACCCAGCAGGGATTCACCCTCTGCTGGTGGAGGTGGCGGAGGCAGAGACAGCTCCTGCTGCTCTGTTCCTGGCAGTGGAGGTGGCGGAAGCAGAGGCAGCACCTGCTGCTCTGCTCCTGGAGGTGGAGGTGGTGGAGGCAGAGGCAGCCCCTGCTGCTCTGCTCCTGCCCATGGAGATGGCGAAGGCATGTAGTCTCCTGGTGACGGAGGTGGGAGCGGGGTGTAGTCTCCTAACGACGGAGGCAAGAGCAGCCTGTAGTCTCCTGGCAACGGAGGTGGGAGCAACTTGTAGTCTACCCTTGTTATAGGGGACTGGTGCAGCTCTCCCTCACTTGCAGGGGACTGGTGCGGCTCTCCCTCACTTGCAGGGGACTGGTGCGATTCTCCCTCGCTTGCAGGGGACTGGTCCAGCTCTCCCTCACTTGCAGGGGAAGGTGATGGAGGCAGAGGAAGCACCCGCTCCTCTCCTCCAGGTAATGACAGTAGGGGAAGCGATACCAGCAGGGACTCACCCTCTGCTGATGGAGACAGGGACAGCAGGCATTCTCCCTCTGCTGGTGGAGGTGGGAAGGCACCCCTGGACGATCCATCATTAGTCAATGGGCAGTCTCCCTCAGTCGGACTCCAGACTGGCCCATGACTTCTCTCTGGAAACTCTGCTACCTGAGCTGCAGTTCGCTTTATCACTGCCTCCAGGTAGCAAAGGACCAACTCCACACCTTCCTCCAGGGTTTTGGGTGTGTGCTCTCGCTCCCAGGCCTCTCATTGCTCCCTGTCCATCAGCCACAGGACCCGGATGGCTATGGGCATGGACTGGGCCTCCAGCCCCGCATTCTCATTAATCCACTTCCACAGCCTGATGGCATCTTCTGCCATTGCTCTTTAATACAGATTTTTTTTCTCTGCAGTACTCCTCCTGGCCTGAGTTTTGGAGGCGCTGTTACCCCACTACTAACACCACATGTGACAAAGACGGCTGCAGTGGGGTCGTCAGACCAGAAGAAACACACAGTACTGCCAGCAGAAATGATAAATGGATGCACTGCTGCGCGGTTTATTCTTTCCAGAAAATAAAACAGTTGTACAAAAACACTGACACCAAAACAGGACATGGCACTTGCGGCCAAAACAAAAAGACAAACAAAACGGACTATACATTAAAAACACGGTGAGCTTCTTTTTCACGATTATTCTTATTCTTATTCTTATTACCTCCGTCTCCAATCCCGTTCCCCAATCACCAAACACACAACCCCAAGTGGTTGAAAACATGCAGCTTTTATGCAGCTGTACTGAGACTCGATTGCTAATCAATCATTCAATTGGAGTCTCGGTACAACTGCATGTGAATTAATAAAGTGCAATTCCCTGTGCTCGCATATTATTACGTTTTACTTGCATGTGAAGTGCTGTGCAATCCTCGTGCCTAAATACAAATATATATTTTAAACACTCGTGTTACACAGACCTGTTTATATCCCGTGTACCAATGACTATACACCAGCATTAACACACAACACAAAATACACACAGGGGCGGGCACTTTGCCACAGGGAGATAGAGAGAAAGGGTTAAAAAGGATAGGATAAGGAAAGACAAATCTTTATTTTCGTTTTCATGTAGTGATGTGCATTTGAGAAGATTTGTTGGAATCGGGTTTGAACCAGGTATCTGTCATTGGAATTCCGATTCCCAAACTATTTAGAAAAACATAAGTCCATAAGTCAGTGTGTGAGTGGTGGCATCTTATATACAGTACTGTGGCAGAGCACAGCTCTGTTCTTTAGAAATTGGCAGGGATGGGGTTAAATTCCCCTACCTGCCTGGGTTCATTGTGTTCAGGTGGCTGGGGTTGATTAGATGATTAGTTTAATTAACGATCAATCAGCACCCAGCCACCTGACATAAAAGGAGGCCTCTGCTTCTCATTTGGGAGGAGGGAGTTGAGGAAGCAGGTTGGTGGTTTGTTGTGGTACTTTTGAAAGTTTAAAAGTTTTGAATCCAGTGAAGGCATTGCCCAGCCTGGAAACCTTTATTTTTGTGAATTTTGTTTTTTGTTTTATTTGTGTTTAAAGATTTTTTTTGTTTTGCCCTTGTGCACCTGTATTTTTGTTTATTTATAATAAAATTGTTTTTGTTTTTTTTTTAACTGCAGACTGTTTCTGGGCCTCTATCCACTCGCCAGCCTGCCACATTTGGTGTTAGAGGTGGGATAGTGCCACCTAGAGGCTCAGAGCAGTATTTTTTTTTTTTTTTTTTTTTTTTGGAATTTTTGGGATCTTTTTTTTTTAAAATGGGAAAGAACAATGGAAGGAACAACACCACCCGGCGTCCTTCCCAGAGGTTGCCCTCATGGTGGTTAATTACCTGGCAGTAGACATGGGAGATGCCCCGGTCACTCCAATAAAGAGGGGTGAGCCGCCTTCCCGAGAGCCAGAGAGGGGTGAGCCGCCTTCCCGAGAGCCAGAGAAGGGTGAGCCTCCTTCCCGAGAGCCAGAGGGGGAGGAGGAGCTGCCGTCGTCCTGAGAGCCAGAGAGGGAGGAGGAGCTGCCGTCGCTCCCAGAGCCAGAGAGGACGTGGAGTTGCCGTCGCTCTCAGAGCCAGAGAGGGAGGAGGAGCTGCCGTCGTCCTGAGAGCCAGAGAGGGAGGAGGAGCTCCCGTCGTCCTGAGAGCCAGAGAGGGAGGAGGAGCTGCCGTTGTCCTAGAATCCAGAGAGGGAGGAGGAGGAGCCGCCGCTCCCAGAGCCCAGAGGGGAGGAGCCGCCGCTCCCAGAGCCCAGAGGGGGAGGAGCCGCCGCTCCCAGAGCCCAGGGGGGAGGAGCCGCCGCTCCCAGAGCCCAGGGGGGAGGAGCCGCCGCTCCCAGAGCCCAGGGGGGAGGAGCCGCCGCTCCCAGAGCCCAGGGGGGAGGAGCCGCCGCTCCCAGAGCCCAGGGGGGAGGAGCCGCCGCTCCCAGAGCCCAGGGGGGAGGAGCCGCCGCTCCCAGAGCCCAGGGGGGAGGAGCCGCCGCTCCCAGAGCCCAGAGGGGAGGAGCCGCCGCTCCCAGAGCCCAGGGGGGAGGAGCCGCCCATCCCAGAGCCCAGAGGGGAGGAGCTATGGCCCAAGGATGCCTGCCTTGCACCGCTCAGGAATGACGCATCCGCATCGCCTGGGGTCGCCTGCTGCTCCGCATCGCCTGGGGTCGCCTGCTGCTCCGCATCGCCTGGGGCTGCTGGTGTCTCCTTTTTGTTTTTCCGCTGCCGCCGTCGCCGCCTCTGCCACGAGAGGGAGCCGGGCCGCCATCGCCGCCTCTGCCACGAGAGGGAGCCGGGCCGCCATCGCCGCCTCCGCCACGAGAGGGAGCCGGGCCATCGTCGTCGTCGTGCTACCTTGGAGATTCGGGGCCCCCTCAACCAAAGAAGTCTTGGGGGCGCCGACATCAACCCCGCCCACCACCACCCACTAAAACAACTCACCCAAGGGACATAACTGGACTCTTGGGGGGGGGGGGGGGGGGGGGGGGGGGGGAAGGGGGGAGTTGGCCGATTGCGGCTGGTGTACGTTGTACATGGGGGGAGGTATGTGGCAGAGCACAGCTCTGCTCTTTAGAAATTGGCAGGGATGGGGTTAAATTCCCCTACCTGCCTGGGTTCATTGTGTTCAGGTGGCTGGGGTTGATTAGATGATTAGTTTAATTAACGATCAATCAGCACCCAGCCACCTGACATAAAAGGAGGCCTCTGCTTCTCATTTGAGAGGAGGGAGTTGAGGAAGCAGGTTGGTGGTTTGTTGTGGTATTTTTGAAAGTTTGAAAGTTTTGAATCCAGTGAAGGCATTGCCCAGCCTGGAAACCTTTATTTTTGTGAATTTTGTTTTTTTGTTTTGCCCTTGTGCACCTGTGTTTTTGTTTATTTATAATAAAATTAGTTTTTTTTTTTTTTTAACTGCAGACTGTTTCTGGGCATCTATCCACTCGCCAGCCTGCCACAAGTACATATAAACAAGCACTTGCCCTACAGTTGTACGTCAGCATAAAGACCATTAGAAAGATTACAACAATCACACTGCAAAAAAGAAGTCAAACTAAACTCATCACATCTGCAATCAAATAGTCAGTCCAAAACAAGGACAACAAAAAGCAAATATATAGTTGAGCTAGCTAAGTGCATGTTTTATATCCATGGATATATATATACACACACACACATATATAGATATATGTGTGTGTGTGTGTGTGTGTGTATATATATATATATATATATACGTGTGTGTGTGTGTGTATATATATATACACACATGTGTCAATTATAGTTATCAAATGTATTTTTGACAGAAATTCAAACGGGTTTGCACATCTCTACCTACATGTACTGTTTGCTCAGTAACTTCACAGTGTGTTCATAAAGGTATTGAAAGCCTCCTGGCTTTGTTTGAGAACAGAAAACAGTACCAGTTTTGTTATTATGACATGCTGAAAAAAAGTTGCTGCAAGTAATCAATCTGCATCCAGTTGTTTGGTTTCAAGTTGCTATTGCTGTAGTGGTTACTGTGTTGTCGCTGACAGCAAACATTATTCTCAGTTTTTCTTTCCTTTTTTTTATTTTCTACTTTATTTGCTATACCGAATTGCAATAGGTTGAACGTACAGGCCAGCGAGAAAACAGTTAGGACAACATTCAGACACTGCATACCATACTTGAACAGAGGTTTTCTTTCATCAAGCAAAAAAAAAAAAAGAGTCAAATACATAAATTAATACTGTATTTACCTATTTTCCAGAAGATTGATTTGGAACAGAGATTAAACATGGTTCTTTTCCAGAGATGAAGGACCTCATATTGATCAATCCAGTTGAATATGGTGCTATTTTCCAGACCAGTTCATTTTGTTGTAAATGCACATATTAAACAAAGTGCTGTGTAGCTGTAGTTGATGTACATGTATTTTAAAGTGAATCCAGTTTTTCATTACATTTCTGTTTGACCTTAATCTGAATATGAGACGCAACATCAAAGGCAAAAGAAGCATCCCCATTTGGTCTGAGTGTCAGTGTTGTGTTTTGTGAACCTCAATTACATCTTTACTGTACTCCAAAGCCAAATTAATAGCCTTGTCTTAAAATAACCCATGTCATAAAATGCATTCCAATAGGCTTTATGTTTTACAGTGCAGCAAAAGAAAGAAAAGACCAATACATGTCATTACCCTCAGTTGCAGCCTGACAGGTTCTATTGATTTTATCATAAAGACCCTATAAATTAACAATGATTAACAGGTCATTTGTCTAGTTAAGACTTGCTATAATGGCTTGGGTAGGGAGGGGGTGGCGAATGTAGTACGTGCAGCTATCGAGAATTATACAGCTTAACTATACATACTAATTTAAAGAAAGTTGCCATGAGTTGGATTAAATAATTGCTGTTGTACGTGTAATAGTTACACTGACCTCATCATTGTTGGCATCACTGGGACCCTTTTTGTATTTCAGTAGGTATGTCCATTCTTTAAATGATTATTTCAATGTTGAAAAAAAATCTAACAACATAAGATGAATAGCTTTTAAGTTCATACTAACAGAAGCACGTCCTCAATGTTACGTCGATCACATTAGGAAAGAAAATAATACAATTTCACTTGCCTAAAGAGAATGCCAACATAAATCCTTTATAAAACACAATATGAAGATGACATGACAGCTTCTAAGTATTTGCATGCATGTAACATTGCCATGAATTAATTACTTTACCTGCAAAATCAATTCACATGCAGACTGTGCCTGAGCCAATTGAATTAACAATCAAACTCAGGCACAGCTGTATAAAAGGAGTGGATAACTCACTCTTCAGGGTTGGGTGCACAGAGAGAGGTATGTGAGAGAGTGGAGAGGAAATTTAAAAAGAAAAACAATTGCTACTGATATGTGTTTTGGGTAAACCAAACAGACAAAGCACAAAACAAAATTAACTCTAAATCAAACAAGTATCGTGCTGGTTTAAAGCCAGCATGAGTAGAAATTGTTGTCGAACCAACATATCTGGTTTAGCGAGGGGATAGACAGGTCCAGAGTATCTCTCCAACCTGCTGACCCGCCATGACCCTTCTCGCAAGCTGAAGTCCTCTGACTCTGGCTTGCTTGCTATACCCAAGCAAAAGTGCACCACACTCAGAGAGCGCTCTTTTAGCTTCATGGCCCCGACTTTCTGGAACTCTCTTCCAGCTTTAGAGCGTGCAGCTCCCACAGTTCAAATCCTCGCTTTAAATCAACTCTCAAAGAACTTATTCCTATGATTCTGCATGACACACACATCCACAATGTTTAGAATTCACATCCTAGCCTTGTATTTAATGTATTATACCTGTAGTTCATGTATTTGCATTGTAATATGCCTCTATTCAATGTATTTTTTTTTTTTTTACTGTTTGTATTTAATGTACTATGCCTTGCGTTTCATTGTATTTAATGTATTATGCATTGTTCCTCACTATCTTGTAAAGTGCTTTGTGATAATTGTCCACTATGAAATAAATATTGATTGATTGGTTGAATATGAAAAGCTTTTTGGTAGATTTTTTTTTATTTGGGAGTGAAGGTGAGGGGCCCACTATAGAATCTGAAGGGATTATAATCTTAACTTCCCTAATTATTTATCTGAAAATTATTTAAAATTAAAATGTCGCACAGAACAACAAATAATAAATTAGTTATAGTATGTATGGTTTTTGCAGTATGTTTAACATACCTTAAACGTACATACTGGCCATCTTTGTACCGGTAGAACATGCCATCAGAGAGAGTCATTCTGGAGTTTACTTTGAAAATCTACCTTGCTGTACCATGAAGACTTTCATGAGAGTTCAGATCTCTTTTCTGAAATAAAAAAGACGCTGGTTTGAGCGTGCGACCAACCTTGTAACTCGTATGACATCATGCAGGGTAAACGTGTATAGTCATTGCTGATCACTATATGATATATATATATATATATATATATATATATATATATATATATATATATATATATATATATATATCATCAGTTTGTAAACCATCTCAGTTGTCCAGAAATGTACTGGATATGATCCACCAAACTGGATTGCAGATCCTTAGACCTATGCTGACAAATATTGCTTACAGGCAACATTTTACTTTGTTGTTGTATTCAAAATCTAAAATAGAACTGAGCTACAAACACCGAGAGGCATTTATAACAGTACGTGTTTTCATGCAAGGCAAATGTAAACTAGTTATTTTCAGTGGTTTTACTGACTTTAGCCTGTGAGGGAAAGCTCGTCAGCTTAGGTTTATTCTAATTAAATACCAGCCTATTATTATGCAGATATATGTGCATACTGCATTATTAAATTCAAACTAAAGCTGAGAGTTCATAGGAACAGGTTAAGTTCAATGGTGAATTTGGATGACAATTACAGTTTAGCAGACAAAAGTATTTGCACCCCAAGTTTATTATACCACAAGTCAAGGAAGCAGATTAAGGACAAGCATTTAGTAAACTTTAACCACTTTTTAATAGAACAAAAAACAAAAAACACAATTTCTTGTCATTTATGAAATAATCTTTATTAAAAAAAAATAAATAAACGTATTTCATTTAAAGTATGGGGTTTTAATCAATTAACGATTTATTTATTTATAAAAAAAGACACACAACATTTTCTCATCGCTGCTTTCCGTGCACGTAAGTAGATTTTTCTTTTTATTCAACGTATTTGTTTCAAACGGTATCAGAAAATTAATATTGAAAAATGTGTTTGTCTGAACAACTGACTGGCTTAGTGATTTACTATAGTGTGTATACTTAGTTTTTGCTGTTAGGAGTGTTAAAACGAAAGCTAAACATAGCAACAATTTTAAAAATATTACTATATTATACTGAGACAAAAAATGTAATTACTCAATCGCTAAAAATGTGCAAACTAAAGTGAATCAAATAAACAAATCCATCTTGACAGGTCAAGCAATCCTGTCATTGCTTGAGGAGAGAGCACTGTTCATGTTGATGTTATGGTGTCCTGTAAGAAAGTTGCTGAAAGTAATCAATCAGCATCCAGTTCTTTAATTTATACAACTTGTCATCAAAATCGGAGACTAGTGGCTATGCCTGTTGTGGTTAATGTATTGCCACTGATGCACTGTTCCTGATTTTTTTTTTAAAACTTTGTTGGCTTAATTTAAATAGATTGAACATATAGGATGCAGAGGAAGCAGCTTTTAGTCTACATGAAAGACAGCATTCAAATGATACATCCTTGAACAAAGATGTTCTTTCATCAAGCAAATAAAAGGTAAATTACATCAATGAAAATGTACATATTTTCCGGTGGTTTGATTTAGAACAGAGATTAAACATAGTTTGAACGATAACATTCAAGGTCCTTTTCTAGGGATTAGAGACCTCAAAACCAGTCAGCTTAAATGAAATCTCTGATCTATTTTCTAATGATTGTTAGTGAACTAAGAGGTTCCTAATATAAACTTGCTATTTATTTGTAGACAAATGCATTTCAGATAAAGTTAGTGGCGTAGGACTGTACGAATAACACATGCATGTCACATGTAGAAGATCTTTTAGATTTATAATTTTTAGATTTTTGTTCTTTGCTATTGCTTTTATCCAATAAACCATTGCATTACTGGTAATTACACTGCCCTTGTGTTAATGATGGTGTTTCTCCATAAATGACCCCATCTCTCCAAACTTGAATAATATTTTACTCAATATTGTCCCAATAAGAGTTTATCTAGTTTCATGTAGTAGACGTGTGAGTTTGGGTCCTTAGTCGGATTTAATCCAAATGTGGACTTTCCCAGACAGTACTTTCCACACAAAATTTCCAAGCATGAGGTAAATTAATCTCTCTCATGTCTTTGTGAATTCAATCAAAATAAAAAAAAACACCTAAAGCTAACCAATGCTAATTTTGTAATGAAAGAAAGGAGCAACTTAGACCTCCTTTATTTCTCATGAGCTTCTGCCACATTCAATTATTATTCAAATACTTTTGCATGGCACCTCTTATTATAAAATTGTTTAATTAGAAATATAATGTATTCTTTCCCTTATGACACTCAGAAGCCTGAGATACTGGCACTTTGATGTAGAATTAACATATTGTATTGATCTAAACAGTGGCAGATCTAAGTGGCAGTTTCTGCTATTCAAACACAATGGGCACCACATTCTAATTGGCTGGGGAGATTTATGAAAACTACTGCGTGCACACCTTGACAAATTCAGTAGCTGTGGTTACTATGGCTTTATCCCACATTCCCACTTGCTATGCTCAAAATAGAAGTTCCTGTCTGGAATCTTGTGTTCTATCAGTTTGTGTCCTGAATAATGAGGACCAAAAACCTTTGGTCCTGAGACTTACACTCATGACAGGCATACTGGAATACAAAAACTGGGACAACACTTAAGGCAGTAATCTATTTCTATCACATGGTTTTATTTAACTTGATATGTGAGAAGGGTTAAATCAACAGAAGAACATATAAGATTGGTTTGGGGTTTCTGGGGTAATACTACTATTCTACCATCCCAGAAAGTTTGATGCACCATGCAAAGCTCCATGTCTTGACAAACTTGTACTTTTCTAAACACCTACTGTATATTGCATTGTAAAAACAGAACAGGATTCAAACAGCCACCATTTCAAATGCACTCACTCATTGTTTTCATTCCCAGGCGAGGCACATGTTCTGCTGAAACCCTACCCAGCTTACTGTTCACAGCTCTGTGGATGCATGAGGGGGTGAACATTAATTTACCTGGTTGATGGGTTTATTGCCATCAAGGAGGATTGCTGCACAGCTAAGTACCTTTGTACTTTTTTTCGGCTCCTGTCTCACTAAGTTTTAATTTACAGGCTGACCTCCTTCAGAAAGGCGACTCTACAGCAAAGATTATTGAAGTGTTTGACATTTTCAGAACAAAGACTTGAGGATTTGGAATAGAAAAACATATCTTTTATAAACAAGACTTTATATTAATAGGCTTTAATGAATTCAAAGATATGCACAGCGATCAAGAATCTGAATTCTAATGAGATTAATTTGAATACATTATAATATTTATGAACACTGCCATTAACCTTTAAAAATTGCTTGAGAAAGACTAAATTACTGGTTTTGGCAACCAGGTTGGCTGATTATTCTTGTTAAGCATGGAAACAAATAAGAGATGTGCATGCAACTATATTTGAAAACAACATAAGTGTTCATTTGTACTTTGTTTCCGTTTTAATGAATTAAGTATTAACTTAATATTGGCATTAAACCAGACACACATAATCATAAAAAGGTAAATAGTTTTTCAAACCAACCATGGACCAGAACTGGTCTTTGGACTGAAATAAAAAGCTAGCTTATGATACTTAATAATTGATATGTAAAAAAAATAAAAATTACAAATGCAGATTAAAGATTCTGAAAAACATAATTGGAAAGCATACAGTACAATTAGGTTTCAAAGTGTATCTGCATTATTATGAAAATTAAGGTAGTATTGAAATTTAAACAAGTGTCCATTTAGGGCCACGTATCTGGGACTAAGTCTGGCAGAGTAGCACACCTAATGAGTTAAAATCATATTATAAACTGAGTCAGGTTTGGGGGTCGATGGAGAGGGAATGGAGTTAACACAGGTGATCAGACTATGGTGCACACATAACAGATTTCATTGAGTAAGTCATATAATGGGTTATGATTGCAAAGAGACTCAATCATATTTCACTATATATAACATTTTCTTATCAGTGTAACCAGGTTAAGAATGCCCTTTTCACATTTATTTTACACTTGTGTGTTATTATTTTTATAATTTTATTGTATTGATTTGATTAGTGCATGCTGTATGTTGTCTGACACTATCATTGATTTGTATCACGCTATGCTGGCTTCTCCACTCGTTTCCCTTTATCTGCCTTGTTGGGCACCAATTAATTGAATTATTGATCAATTTATTCACCTGTATATAAATAGGTGGCCATCCTGGGGTTTGTGCTTGACTGTGCAGGAGTGGTAAGGCAGCATTTGGAGCTTGGAACGACAAGTAAGAGAGAGTGAAACGAACCAGTAAATGGAGCATCCCCACTAAGTATTGGGGTGATTGTGTGCCGGCGTTGAATAGTGAACGTGAGCAGCTTGAGTGTTTTTAGCCTGGCAATAGCCGACCGGAATTTAGGAAGTGAAAGTGTTCCCTTCCATGTACGGACAGTGTGTGTGTGTGGGCAGGTATTACGATCAATGTGTAGACAAAATTTTGAGAAAAAGTCCCCACTTTGTAAAACACCTTTAAGAACTAAATATGCCTTCAAAAAAAAAAAAAATTAAAAAGTGGTAAAGTATTTAGTTTGTTGTCGAATTTCACCCTGTGTGGAGTTTTGTCTGACTGGAGATAGAAATAATAAATAAAAATATAGTGAGAGTCAATGAGATGTCCCCACAAATATAGGAATGCAAACGATTGCAGGCCTTGAATCAAAAAGCAGATACATCTACTAAACTGAATGACACTGAAATATCTGGTAATAAAGACTGTATAATAACCTGTCAGTAGAGTGTTGTGTAATGAATAGAACTGTAAGAGTTATTTTCTTTATTCAATAGACTTAATAAAACAGATATACAGATATATCAGGTTGTTGAATACTGATTGCATAACAAACATTCCATTTTAAATCTATTTCTACACTATTAAGCCATAAGAACACACCTCTGACTATCCACATATGCTGTATACACATTTCTTGGATGCAGATTAAATTAACAAAACACCAGGTATTGTGTAGAGAAATGTAAAGATTAGAAGGTCAAACACAATGCATTGGAGAGGGTTTTATATAATGCAGTCTTAAGTTGAGAATAAAGTGTTGCTGCCAGCCCTTTACCTCCAAACCACTCCACCTTCAATGACCACAAACCACCAGAGCACCTGTCGCACCCTCTGGTCAAGAGACAACCAGCTGACTATAGCTTTCGCAACTTAATTTAAACCCTGTCTTTCTCTCATTGCACAGGAACTTTGGATTCTGCATCACCACCTCTGACCCCCAAGAAGAATGAACAGGTGAGCAAGTTCAAATATTTAATTAGACATACATATAGCACTTTAAATCATTTGACAGTTTGATGTAAATGATGCTGAATTATCTTTGCATATTCGTACCCATTCAATGTTATTGATTAGTTTGCCCAATAACCGATTCGTGCTGGCTACTGCTGTAGTCATGATTGCCATGCTCTAATTGGTGGCAGACTCATTCCAGAAGCCAACAGTTCTCCTCCCACTACCCATTTTGACACCCTAATAATTGTTAATTGCCATGGTAAAAGCCAGTGGAGAAATGGTGCATCCTGCCATTATTCCAATTTCTAGACATTGCCATGTAGGGGTGATTTCTGAAGTTGAAAAACAAAATTGCAAATCTCCGAAGTAGGCTTTCACTAAGTTTATTGTCATCGGTATGTTGAAAAAATCAAATACTGCCCAAAGAAGTGCATGTGGCACTGAACCATATGCATTAGCCAAATCCAAGAATGTCACATGGAGCGCCTTCCTGTCCTTTTTAACTGTTTGAATTTGCTACCAGATCACACTGATGTGCTCTAAGCATCCTGGGAAACCTGGAATACTGGTTTTATGTACTGAAGTGTCAATGAAGCAGTTCTTCAATAGGTAAGCTGACAATCGCTGAGAAACAATGCTGAAGAAAATCTTACCTTTTACATTTAACAGGGAAATAGGGCGAAACTGACCGATACGCATATAATCTTTGTCTACAAAATACATTGACGACAGGGTAAGCCTGCCACCCACAGAGCACAATGGGCGGGTACTGTATCAAGGAAGCTCACAGTCCTGATCAGTGTTTGCCAAGTCCAGCCCCGAGCACACAAGAGGAGACAGGAGACATTAATCCTTTGCCTAGAAAGTGACTACAAATCCTCTTCGTCCTTGTGGCAAAGTGGTGAGTGAATACAGGTGAGTGCAGTGCAGAGCAGATTAATCACGCAGACAATTGCTTTCAGGTGCAAGGATGTTTATTGAAATAATTACAATGTCCAGAGCCTTAAGGCAAACACCAATAAATGCTGGAGTGATACAGCGGCATGTGTCACTCATAATTTGTAATCCCCAGGTTTGACCCGTAACCAAAAGTCCAGGTTTTACACATACCCACACTAAACACAAAACACAAACACAAGACACTGAGTGAAATTAGTTGCTAGTGGTGTAATTACAGTACTCTGTGAATTGCTGGGGTGAAAATGATGTCCAGGTTGATGTCTGGGTTGATATTACTGGTATCATGTTACTGGGAGTCTATTGAGACAAACAACAGTTACAGCTGACACTAACAGACACAAAACAAACACTCACGGTTTTCAGCAATATGTTTTACTCCCTCAAGGTGAAATCCAACCATTTACAAAGGAACAGATTACTTTGCTACGCCCCTATTTTATACCCTCGCGCATGACCCTTGGTTAACAAGTGCATCTGCTTCTCCAATCCGTGGATGCCACACCGTTTCCCGTTCAGGTCACTGAGTTTGGGTACTGTATCTCAGTCCCTTTTAGCCGGCCGACTTCCACCTACCCACGGGAATAGTGTGTCATGCCTTTTAGTCCAGGGTACTCTTTTCCCTTTACCTAGTGCCCTCACAGATTGGGAGAGAGATCTAACACCAAGCATCTTTTGAGATCTTCACACCCAGGCAAAACCAAGGACCCCTTGGAGCTCTCAGTCCTGCATGGGGCTGTGTGGCAAAGTGGTAATTAGTGAAGCAGGTGTATAGAAGGTGCGGTGCTGGTGCAGTAATCCCAAGAAACAAACAGACAACAAAGTACGAGTGAAATGGTTTGTTTTTAATGGTTTAATAATCCAATGGTCTGATGACCAATCAGTAAACAATAACAAGCTTGCAATACATAACAATGTGTATTGCACAGTAGTGAAAAAGGTTGCATTCCCGCAAGTAATAAGCAGAGTACTAACACACACAATTAGACACACACACACGATCACAGGGCCAAAGTGAGTGCTCTCAGTGCTTGTGGTGAAGTACAATATAAATACGTGCTACAGTGATGAACAATTGGTGAAGTGTTGTCCGGGTTTATTGCCGGCCTATAGCGACAGTGTTATCCATCTATAAACACACAAGTAACAATTATAGACAAACACACAAGTAACAATTATAGACAAGACAAGCAAAACAAAAACTCATGGTTATTTATTTCGTGCACTGCACAGGTCCTTCCATGTTAGGTTTCATAACCAAAGAGAAGGAAAAGATTTACGATTCTCCAGCCCCTTTATGCTATCACGCATGACCCCTTGGTAAACGATTGCAGCTGACTGTATTGCTTGCAGCTGCTACCTCGTTTACCTTCTGGGGCAATAGGTTCCTGCAACAGAGTCTCGCCTTCTTCCACGCTGACCGACCTTCCGACCTAGGAAATGAACTGTCAGGCCAGCCTTCCCTTTCTCTACTTAGTGCCCTCACAGGTCGGGAGGGAGATTTCCAACCAGAACTCATATTTCCATCACAGCTGTCAAACAAAGAGTACTGTAATCCATGAAATCTCCCAATGTAGTCATATCTCTAACTCCTCTGTGGTTCTCGTTCCCATGTGTCTGTAGAGAATCGAATAACAAACTTCCAAATGACCACACATAACAGCAACGTTTAAAGCAGAGCATTTAGCTATTCTTTGAATCTCAATGGAAAGCGTTTTCATACAATCCATGTATATTTTGAGCATAAACAAATGCTATACCATGTCTGTCTTTGTAACCTCCTGCTTTATAAGCACACCTTCCCTAGCATGTCCAACAGAAAAAAAGTTAAATACTTCTAACAGTAACTTTGTTTTAAATCACTGTTTACAGAAAATTAATAAAGCCTTTACTTCCCTCTGCATAGCAATAGCTCCCTTTACTTGATCAAATCGGTTTCTCCTTTTGCTCAGTCTCGCCTTGAGTATTGTATCAGCCTTTTCCTCTCATGCCAACATCCCTTTCTTGTTACAACGTTTCTTTCTCGTTACAGCGTTTCTTTCTCGTTACAGCATCTCTTTCTAATTACATTGTCTCTTTCTTGCTACAGCATCTGTTTCCCGTTACAGCATTTCTTTCTCGTTACAGTGTCTCTTTCTCGTTGCACCGTCTCTCTCATTACAGCATGTTTCCCGTTACAGCATTTCTTTCTCGTTACAGTGTCTCTTTCTCGTTGCACCGTCTCTCTCATTACAGCATGTTTCCCGTTACAGCATTTCTTTCTCGTTACAGCATCTCGTTCTTGTTACAGAGTCTCTTTCTCGTTACAGCATCACTTTCTCATTACAGCGTTTCTTTCTCGTTACAGCATCTCGTTCTTGTTACATTGTCTCTTTCTCATTACAGCTTCTGTTTCCCTTTACAGAGTTTCTTTCTCGTTAGTGTCTCTTTCTCGTTGCAGCGTCTCTTTCTCATTACAGCATGTTTCTCATTACAGTGTTTCTTTCTCGTTACAGCGTCTCTTTCTCGTTACAGCATCTCTTTCTCATTATAGCGTCTCATTCTCGTTACAGTGGTTCTTTCTCATTACATTGTCTCTTTTTCGTTACAGCATCTGTTTCCCGTTACAGCGTCTCTTTCTCGTTGCAGCGTCTCTTTCTCGTTACAGCATGTTTCCTGTTACACTGTTTCTTTCTCGTTACAACGTCTCTTTCTCATTACAGCATCTGTTTCTCGTTACAGTGTTTCTCATTACATTGTCTCTTTCTCGTTACAACGTTTCTTTCTCATTACAGCGTTTCTCGTTACAGCATGTTTCCCGTTACAGCGTCTCATTCTCGTTATAGCATCTCATTCTCGTTACAGCATCTCTTTCCCGTTACAGTGTCTCTTTCTCGTTACAGCATTTCTTTCTCATTACAGAACCTCTGTTTCTAGAGTGTAGAATGTCTGTTTTTACAGGGCAGGTAATTAAACACAATGAGTCTAGATGGAAAGCAGCTGAAATGCATTTGTGACTAAAATCACCTTTAGGTCCCCAGCGAAAAAAAAAAATCTTAAAGCGAAAATAATAAAAACTCTCCACCATCAGTGGGTCAGTAAACCAACTGACTCTTTAAAATGTGTTGTCATATTTTTTTACATATTTTTTTCTTTGCATTTTTAGTACTAAAAAGAAGCACATACTAAGGGTAGACAGGATTTAACAAAAATTTCAACAATTTAGTTTGAAATCATCAAACCAAAACTGTTCCTGGGGACTAGAGCTTGTATAATATGTCATGATTTGTAGTGTTATGCGTAAATTTCCTCATCTCTAATCATTTAGCAATTTGGATTAAAGTATTATCGAGATGGTAAACCCATATTACAATACATGTTATTAGGATCATGTTGGGTCACGCCAAGCTTATTGAAATGAAACTAAACAGATGTGAATGTGCTGGTTGATGACACTAAAGAGATAAAAAGAAATTCAAGAGGCCTAAAATGCAAATACCCAAGAGGAGCCTACTACATTTAAAAGAAAAAAAAAAAGTTTACACAGTGCCCTGCCTTATTAAAATGATCAGTGTTGAAACAGAGGTGACATTTATTATACAACACTAAGACAAATTATAAGCACAAAACCAAGCAAAAACAAACACATTAGTATTGGGTAGCTTGGTCTTTTGAATCGTGCATGGTCTGAACCCAAGCAGGCAGGGAATGGAACCAATGAGAGTCTGTGTTACCTTGGTCCAGATTTTGCCATACCTAGTTCATTGAGTTTTGACCTCGAGTTTTCTGCAATTGTCTATCAAGGTTTCCCTCTTGTTGGATTCTTCTGAAATCAGAATTGTCCTCCAGAACTGTAGAGGTCTGTTTAACATCTGCTGAGCCCAGTGCTTTCTGCGCTGTACATTTGCATGACTGAACAGGGGTTATCATCAAGCCACTAGCCCAGCCCAGCCTGTGCAGAGCCGATTGTGTTTTACATTGGCTGACAGAGCTGAGGTTGTCCGCAAGGCTTTCTCATGGGTTGGAATGGACCTGGTGAGGAAGTGCTTGTTGTGCCTGGTTTGTGAATGTCGATGGGCAGCGAGACCAACATTGTGCTGCAATCAGACTCTCATACGTGCCAACATTTGGAAACTGTTCAAACGCTCGTGTGTGTGTGTGTGTGTGTGTGTGTGTGTGTGTGTGTGTGTGTGTGTGTGTGTGTGTGTGTGTGTGTGTGTGTGTGTGTTATACGCATCATACACATGGGAGAGGCCATGCGCAAAAAGCACTCTATCACATAATAATAGACGTATCCCCTCAACTCAACACCACACGACCAGCATGAAGGTAAACACAGACACAATGAAGCATTCTTACCTTTGTAAACCGGCAAGTTAGTGATCAGCAGATGTGTCAGCTGCACGAAGAGCACAGAGTGTGGTTTTCCCTAACTCGACTGTGCAGGATAAATTAAATTTTTTCTATGTGCAAATATCTTGACTTTCTTCCTATGCATCGGGATGCAGGACATTTGCTAGGAAATTGAGACTGTCCCGACCATATAGGGACTGTTGGCATGTATGGACTCTCCTGATGATACGTCACAACAATGTTATGAATGCACCTATCATTTATGGCAATCTGCCTCACACTTTGCCAACAGTCAGAATGCCCAATTACACAAGCTGTATATACTGTATACACAATATATACAACTTATATTAAATGCCTTTAATTACACTGTCATTTCATGTGCGGTACACAGAGTATTAACTATAGGTAAGTGTATGTAAAAAGCCTGTTAAGGGCTTCAAGGGGTTATGGTGCCTGTGATGTCCCAGAACTCAGAGAAGCCCTTAACAGGCTTGCTGGAGCTTAATTCTTTATTATATATGGAGAGTTGTAATCGACCGAACACACAAACACAAATACTGTAAAGCTGAAGAAATAAACATTTTTTAACAAACATTCATGGTAAAGCTGAACATTTTATTTTACTGAGGATTGTGATAAATATTACGATTAATCGTTATAATTTGTGTGCCTTTGTTTTCTTGTTCCTGATTAAAACTATCCACATCAGCCTAACTGGCATCTTGAAATCCTGAGTCTGCTATTTTTTCTCAGCGTTTTTAGAATTCTGGCAGGGTGATGACGTCACTGCCGTGGCTTTGCAATTGATTACAGGCCTCGTTAGTGACATCACAGTCTTATTACACACACTTACATGGTAGCAAGAAGAATGTAAGCTTCACCTTTCCATATATAATAATGTGATTACTTTGCAAATACATAACCATGTGTGTAATTATTACATTGCATTTTCAAACATCTTAAATATTTAATGTGCAATCACACTAGTGTAGTTGCATAGTAACAACACAGTTATCTTGGTAATAAAGCAGCCACAAAAAACTAGTGCAAAATTGGTAATACTTGTAACATACTTGTACTTGTACTTGTAACAATCTTGAAACAGTATCCAATGTACTTGAATAATATTTCTTTGATGAATGTTTCACTCACTACTCTAAAATTCCAAGCTTGAGACATGTTCCTATCTGCACTAACAGAAAGAGAAGCTTTAACCAAGCGCCCCCAGTTACAATAACAATATGAAACTGGAGCCAGCTTAAAGAGGGTTGCTTTTTCAGCAAGGTTATTTCATTGAGGATCAAATACAAGCTTAACTCACCCTCCAAGTGCTTATATCACACAACTAACCTCAATGGCCCTGCTGCAAGAAGGGGGTCTCTGTCTTTTTGATGGATTTTCCAATAAAAGTCACATTTATTTAGGTCATTTACCTTTGTGGTCCTGGAAAAGTAAAGCATGCATTAAATAATTAGACCTCCTCTTCAAATAATTAATGTAAAATAAATATTCAGTAAGCAATTGCATAATTCAGTTACTGTACTTGGTGTACAGAATTACTCTCCATCATTTAACGCATGCGTGAGACTAAATTAGTTACAAAATAATAAAGTAAACATTATTACATTATTACATCCACGCTGTGTTTTAAAATATGAATCTTTGATCGTGTTCTAACGCAGCACTAAACCTGGACACTTTCAGGTTTAGCGCTGCATTAAACAAGGAAGCTATAATAATAATAATAATAATAATAATAATAATAATAATAATAATAATAATAATTTTATTTTATAAAGCGCCTAAATGCACGTATCTCAAAAGCGCTGTAGAAACACAAAAAACACAGAGAATCACATATACATACAGCATATTAAGAGTATACATAACACAAAAAGAAATTACACAAATCAAAAACCAAATCATGATAAAAATGCCCGAATGTAAAAGTGTGTGTAACTGTTTTTTAAAAGCATTGATGGTCTTAGCATTCCTGATAGAATGAGGAAGGTCATTCCAAAGTTTGGGGGCATAGTGGCAAAAAGCTCTATCGCCCATGGAGCGAAGCATAGTTTTGGGTATTGCCAATAAACCGGAGGATGAAGAACGTAGATTATGTACGGGTGTGTAACGTGTATGCAATTCAACAATGTAACACGGAGCTAAACCGTTCAGAGCCTTATAGGTTAACAGTATTTTAAAATCAATCCAGCTCTCAACCGACAACCAGTGCAAAAAAGCAAGAACCGATGTAACATGGGCACCCAGTTTAATGCCAGTTAAAATGCGAGCAGCGGAGTTCTGAATATATTGTAGCCTGCTAATAGCAGCCTTGGAGACACCTGCAAACAATGCATTGCAATAATCGAGCCAGGAAGAAACAAAGGCATGAACTAGCCTCTCTGCATCAGGTACAGACAAATTAGGAATGAACTAGCCTCTCCACATCAGGATCAGACAATGCAGGCATAAACTAGCCTCTCTGCATTATGCATAGACAACACAGGCATGAACTAGCCTCTCTGTATCAGGATCAGACAACACAGGGCACAGTGATTTATGTTACGAAGGTGAAAAAAGGACACCTCGGTGACATTGCGGATATGTGACTCGAAAGTAAGGCTAGAGTCAAAGACCACACCAAGATTCATAACTACAGAGCTAGATTTAACTTCAAGCCCATCAATCACTATGCTAAAAGAGTAGCTTAGTAAGAGAAACTAAAACCTTAAATAGACGTATTTCAGCAAAGCAAGTCATGAACCTGTTATAGCCACTGTTTAATGAAAAGGTAATCTAGCTAGCAATGGAGAATATCAGAAGAGGATTGGATTATGTTCTATCCCCCCCAATCACACCACCACTACCGTGGAAGGTTCTCCTTCCATATTGGCCTGAGCAGAGCATTTATTGGTCGGCACTCCCCTGCATTTTGAGTCAGATAGGCTAGGCGGATTAATGAACAGGACAAAGCTCAAAGCTATCTCAACACACTGATAAGAAAAATTCTTGTATGATCTATCCCGCGGCTCTATATTCCTAATGTGTTTCTTTTTTTTCTTTTTTTTTACTTATTACTATTGTATTCGTTCCTGCCTTTTTGAATACATATTCATAGGTGTTTTCTAAAAGTACAACTGCAGTCTGTAAACATCAAATGAATTCATTTATTACACAGTCTAGTTTTTGACTTGTGTTGGATGTGCATCTTAAGATCCAAATAACAGGTAACTTTACCCACAAATGTATACAATATTGATCACCATATTGTTTTCTATAAGATTTTATAATAAAGTCTGATGCATAGCCAAATATAATAAAGCATAGTGAAAGAATTATAAAGCATAGGTAAGCATTGTAAATAATTTTAATAAACATGGCAGGCCAACTATAGTAAATGCATAGTATAATCATGGGAAAAAAACAGTGTAAACCTGCCAAAATACCCTGGTAAACTGTTATAAGTGTGATGCTGTATCATAAGAGAAATAATCAAGCAGTAACAAGGTGCCAGTTAAATGGTGCCTGAGAAATTATTACATGAAACTAGTGCAGGCAGAGGGCTTCATTTCAACTAAGTTTATATAGACAAATAATAAAACAGATGTACTGTAGTAAGTACATTTTTTTTATTACGATTTAATGTAATTTTCAAGGTATCTGTATATTCTGCTTTTTGAGGAGAAATGTGTCAGATGCTCTGTATGAATAATTCTAAACAGAACAGCTTTGATAATGGTCCTAGAAATATGTAGTTTTGAATTTCTTAGTCCTGGAATGCAAGAATGTGACTTGATATACTCTCCTGCTAAAGATAAAATGAATGTGTCTCACAAGAGAACAATAAGAGCATTGAAAAATGAATACTTTACACAAAAGAAGAATTTAACATGTGGTATAAAAAATTGCTCTTCTGGCTAAAGCATCACAGTCCTGATTTTTGATCATTTTTTTATTTTTGAAAGAGAGAATCTAAATGGACACTGAGTCACATTGATTTAAATATGTTTGTTTATGTTTATAAGGGCCTTAAACTAACTGTGTTGACTGTCTAGCAATACTACACAAGGTAACCCATTAGTTAGCTAGGCAATAAAAGATTATACACCAGTAGTTCCAATTTCCCATTCCAAAATAATACTTTGCTATATTTAAGTATTCACGCAACAGTTATCTGAGAAGATACAAAAAAAAAAAAAAATGCTTCTGAAGTGTGCTCATGCACAAAAGAAATTTCATAAGAAAGTGATCTCTTGAGAAACGAAAAAAAAAAAAAAAACTATGGTTGAGTTATAGCTGGGGTTAACACAAAGTGTGAAACATTATTTTTCTATTATTTATTTAACTCTAGCTATAGTGAGGGTTTTGGTAATACATTCAAATATGAATAATTCAGGACAAATGTTTGTCCAAGAAATAATATAAAATCAGTAATAACTCTTTTCTTTTTTTTTTTTTTGTTATTGCTTGTAGTAGAACTAGTAGGGACAGAACCGGCTCTAAGATTTACTGGGCCCTGATGATGCAGGGCAGTAAAAAACCAGGGAGTGTGACTGCAGCACTCAAGCTAAAGAACACCCATTGAAAATAATCACATCAGCAGCAAAATCTGAATTAGTCAAAAAAAAACATGTCACTTTATTGACAATAATCAATCAAGTAAGAGTACGTCCAAACATTTTAATAAATCAGTTATGTAACACGATTAAGATTTCATTTTTTATAACCTGATTTAGTTAATATTGAAATGTTGATATTTTTAAATTAATGTTATCAAATACAAAAGTGAGTATGAAAACGTTTCTATAAAATAAAAAAAAGTCTGCATCTGAAAATTTAGCCTCTAGCACAAATGTATTCAATACAACTCTTAAACGAACACAATCTGTATTCATGGATGCGGTAATTAATTCAAAAAGTCCCCATGATAAGTTTGTTTGTTATTCAGGATATCCATATTGAACATAGGTACCTATTTAGATTTCATTTTTCATAAACAGAAATTCATAAAACAAATGAATAATAATAATAATACATGTATTTGTTAATAATAATAATAATAATAATAATACCTATTTTTTTCATTTTCTAAGTTAAGGCCTACACGGCAGATTTTAAATGCACATTTTTCGATTACATCAAAAAAGTGTTCTTGTGTTGCAAGTCTATTTTCAATTGACAGTACAGCCAATGCAGAAAATCTCTCCTGTGACATTGTTGACAGCAGGTAATTCTTTCTCTGAAAGATTGCTCAGCACTAGCAACCCTGGAATTTTAAGCAGTGCTTGCAGTGAGTAATATACTACTAGTGTTATAAGTTGGTTGGCAGTAGTATATTTCTGTCAGTGTTATAATTGGTATTGCAATGGTACAAATAATGTCTTCCACAAATTGTGTATGGTGTGACAGATTAGGGAGAGGAGGAGAGAAAAATGTAGTCCAGGAGGGACTAAAGGACTACATCCCCCAGAATGCCACAGGAGGGATGAGGGTCACCTGGCTCTAATTGTAATGGGTGTCACCAACCTGTAATGAGCAGGCACGTATTTAACAAAACAAAAAAACCTAACTCCCCACAGAGTGCTAACTACACTTTTCGTATGTTCCTCACTACATTGGATGGCTAAGCCATTTTCCGACCACAAAACAGTTTTTACACGTTATTGCCCACACAAAAGGTTGTCACAGAGCCTTGTGCCCCTTGCCTTCACACAGACTACCCTGAATAAACTTTTTTTTTTTTTCTTGGTAAATACTTGCCTGCTTATCATCCTCATCCAGGCTCCCTTCCATGACATTCTGGGGGATGCAGTCCTTTAGCCCTTCCTGGACTACATTTTTCTCTCCTCCTCCCCATAATCTGCTACAAAGGAAATAACGGTTAAAAACTACTATTTTAGTTAGATAAAAAAATGTTAGCCTAAAACATATACATTGTTGGCATTGCTTAACATTTCAACAACGATGGCCTCTCGAACAATGAACTTTAGTCCTGTACATTTAACAGCACATAGTATTTACCCAACGTTTGATGACATAAAAACAACAACTGGAAGTGCACTTATATTTAAACAAACAATATGCTGTGACCCAGAAGTAAACTTTGATCTTCATGCATTGAAATTGCACAAACCTCAAAGTCATCATGTAAAACACTTTTTATGATTCTTTTTGAAAACAACTAGAAATTCACAGGCATCGAAGCCAAACTTTGTTGAGCTACAAAAAAACAAGTCAAACTTAAAAAAATATGTCTAACTAAAAGAGCAGTTTTTAACTGCTATTACTGTACAGAAACTAATTTATGGGAAACATGATACTTACAGTTGCAATACCAATTATGACACTGACAGAAAGATACCAGCATCGTAGGGTGACCGGGGTGGGTCCCTGGGGGGGAGGAGGGGGTGGGAGGGGGTGGGGTGGGGTTGACTTGAGTAAAATGATTAGAAATGGAACCAGCATAAAATATTTGTGAGCTAGTTTTTCCTTTAAGTCTGTGTGACTGGGAACTGCCCAGTCTATATGAATGTGTTTGGAACTGGCAGGGAGGGGGTTAAATTTCTCCCTGCCAGGAAAACATGTGAGAATGTGGCTAGGGGATAAAAGCCAGTGGAGAGGGCCTGGCTGGAGGTGTTCTTTTGTTTGGGAGTTTGCTTTGTGTTGGAAAGTTTTGTGTTTAGAAGAAAGGAGTGTCTTGTTTTAAAAGACCTGGAACCTGACAGTTTATTTTGTAAGTTAATTTTGATTATTTGTGTTTGAACCTCTTTCTGTTGGCCCTTGTGCCTGTTTATTTGATTATTTTGTTTAAATAAAGACCTTTAATTTTTGACTATACATTGTCTCTGAGCCTCAGCCCTCTGTCATCCTGTCACAGTCTGTATTTCCAATAACTTTTATTGTTGTGGACTATTTGGCTGTCACTGTAGTTGCTGTTCTGTACTGATGGCAGCGCACTGTGTTTATTATTTTTTAAAAAGTGAAACTCGGGAAAGCACAGAATGCAGCACTATGACTGAACTCTTTAGCATGTTGATACAGAGTCTTTATTGAGATGAGATGTCGGTGTGGTTCAGTAGTGCGTACCATGTGAAAGATTTCTGGGAGCACGCCTGGATACATATACATTTTTGTATTTTTTATTTTAAATGGTGAGCGAGGGAGTGTCGGGCATTGCAAAATAATTTGGCAGGGGAGGTGCTATGACGCACTATAAACAGATATACTATGGTTTGACTGTGGCACTAAACTGTAATTGACTGTCTACAGATTCGGGACAAATGCCGTCCGAGAGGCATTAGTCCCATGACTGGGACTTGATCTTTACATTTCAGGACTGTCCCGCCCAATTAGGAACGGGTGGTCACCCTAACAACACGGCCAACCAACTTGTAATACTCGTAGTAAAGACTCTTAAACAGCTCTAACTTCTCCAGAAACAACATTTGTGTTTTTCAATTTGTATTTATTTTTTTTATTTATTTGTTTTGTTTTGTTTTTTGTTTTTTATTTGTGTTTTGCACTTCAGGGCTGCTGTATGTACCACTTGCAATGGAGAGTTCACATCATCAGGTATGAGACAAGCAAGCAAGGTTATTTCTCTGGCCATGTACACGCCCTCTAATCTAGTGGGATCAATCAATTAATTTTTTTTTTTTATATAGTGCCTTTCATAGTGGACCACCATCACAAAGCGCTTTACGAGATAGTGAGGAACAATGCATAATACATTAAATACAGGGCATAGTACATTAAATACAAACAGTAAAAAAACAATGCAAATACATTAAATACAGACATAATACATTAAATACAAAGCTAGGCTGTGAATTCTAAACATTATGGATGCATGTGTCATACAGAATCATACAAATAAGAGTGAAAAACCTGAAATAGCAATTTAAACAACAGCTAATAACAGATATCAGGCTTAAAGAGCATTGAAAGCAAAAGAGAATAAGTGGGTCTTGAGAGTCGATTTGAAGCGAGTGACTGTGGCAGCTGCACGCATTAAAGCTGGGAGAGAATTCCAGAGAGTCAGGACCATGAAGCTAAAAGAGCGTTCTTCGAGTGTGGTGCACTTTTGCTTGGGTATAACAAGCAAGCCAGAGTCAGAAGACCTCAGCTTACGTGTAGGGACATAGCGGGTCAGCAGGCTGGAGAGATACTTGCCTTGCAGGCAAGCAGAGAAATTTTGAAAATAATCCTGAACTTTACAGGTAGCCAGTGCAGCTGGGCAAGAAAGGGGGTAATTTGATCAAGTTTTTTAGATCTGGTAGCAGTGGCATTTTGAACCAGCTGCAACCGGTTTATGGCGTGTGACGGGAGACCACCACAGAGAGAATTGCAGAAGTTGAGTCGAGAGGAGATGAGTGCATGACAGAATATCTTTGCATCCGGGAGGGAAAGGTAGGGACAGACCTTTGAGATGTTTCAGAGGTGGTAGAAGGAGGATTTTACTACAGAGGAGATTTGGGCATTAAAGGAGAGGTTACTATCCAGAAGGACACCAAGGCTTCATACAGTGGGGGAAGGCGGACAGTTTCCAAAGTTCAAATTTGTTAATATTGAGCTGACGAAAACTGGCAGACATCCAGGCCTCAAGGTCTTGGATGCAAGCTGAGAGCAGGACCATGGCAGAGGGACATCAAGGGTTTAGTTTTAGGTGGAGCTGGGTGTCATATGCATAGGAATGAAACATGAGGCTATGTTGGTGACCCAAGAGAAGCATGTAGATGTTGAAGAGAAGAGGCCAAAGAACAGACCCTTGACACCGCAAGTGAACGGGTTTGCTTCAGCACTGTCTCCATCATAGAAAATATTCTAAATGCATCCAGATAAGTAAGAGGACAACCAGGAGAGACAGGTTCCAGAGATCCCAGCATACTTCTGAAGGCAGTCAAGAATAATGCTATTATCTATGGTATCAAAAGCAGCAGTTCTCATGGAGGACAAGGACAGAGGAAGCTGCAGCATCAGCACTGAGAAGATCATTTACAATCTGGAGCAGAGCAGTTTCAGTACTGTGATGCATCCAGACTGCAGAGATTCAAGCAGAATGTTATTTGTGAGATGTTTCATCAGCTGGCTGGCTACAGCCCTTTCAAGAGTTTTGGAGAGAAAAGGAAGATTGGATATGGGATGGTCAAATAAGAGAACAGGGTCAAGGGAGGGTTTTTTGAGCACAGGCGTTACTCGGGCAGTCTTGAGGGCAGCAAGAACCAAGCCTGAAACCAGGGAAAGGTTGATAATGTGCATAATGGAAGAAGCAAGGTCAGAAGAACAGAGACAGGATTATTAAAAAAAAAGGAGTGGCAAAGTGGTGAGTGAATACAAAAGAGACAGACAATGATTTCCAGGTACAAGGGTATTTATTGAAATGTCCAGAGCCTTATGGAGAATACATGTAAATGTGTGTGTATCACTTCAGTTTGTATAATCCAACGGGTTTGACCCGCAACCAAAAATCCAGTTTTATCACCCACACAAAACACAAAGACACAGACACAGCTCCTATGGTGCGTGAATTATGCTTGTGGTGAAAAGACAGTTCCTAGTGGAATTTCCCGCTGGATCATTGAACTCGGGTACCGTAGCTCAGTCCCTTTTCTAGCTGGCCGACTTCCACCTACCCACGGAAACAAAGTGTCATGCCTTTTAGTCCAGAGTACTCTGCTCCCTTTACTTAGTACCCTCTTAGGTCGGGAGAGAGATCTAACACCAAGTGTCATTTGATCTCAGTCACACAAGGTAGTAAAAAATACAAAATAAAAAGATACATAAAATAAGCAAAAACAATGGACGCAAAACGAACGACCTACTCTTAAACCATTTAGAATATCGTGAAAGGGATGACTTGTGGTGACGTCAGACCAGGAAGCAAACACAGTACAGGAGTATGCAAGGCACTTTATTTCAAAACAAATATTTAAAACAGACAAAACCCTTTCCAAAATAAATGGCACGACGGCCAAAAATAGACAAACAAACAACACAGTAGAAGAAACAATTTTATTCTTTATTCTTTCTCTCTTATCTCTCCCTCTCTAGCTCGTTCTCCACTGCAAACACTCGACCCTGAGTGATTCATGACTGCAGCTGTACTGAGACTTTATTGCTTGTTAATTATTCAATCGAGTCCAGGCACAGTCTGTATGTTAACTACTTTACCCGTGCCAAAATACACATATTTAGAATACACACACCCTGAGCACCAATACATACATACATATCCACAATAACTCTCCACATAAAACATAAAATACACACAGGGGCGGGGGTATCTCACCACAAATGCACTTTTTTTTTGTTTAGCATATTCTGCTTCTTTCTGGTAAAACTGTCTTGCATCCCTTCTACTCCTGATGCCTGTCCTGAGTAGAAACCTACAAATTTAGGCTTTTATGAGTTAATACGTTGATTACATTATTTCTGTCAATTTTGAAGACAAAGCATTCACAATCAGAATAATGTATCCACCACCTGCAGTTTAAATTGATATTCTTAGTTAACATTTATATAACATAATACTTCAATTTTGTTTTGAAAGATGCCATACACCAAGAAATGTGTTGTGTGCCTGAGGAAATTCTACATTCAACATTAAAATGTGTAAACTGGTGTAAACAACAATGCATTCCACAGAATATCACTAATAGGTCTACAGTACATATATGACTTGTAAATAACTAGTAACTAGCAACACTGAAACAATGTTTTTCATCTCCAGTCTTTTACTGGAGAAAAGGTTTAGTTATCTTAGTTGAACACTGGGAGCAAATAATGTTATTTACCGGCTTCAGTTCAGCTATAGCCATGACTGTGCATTGTCTGTCTCGAACGGTTGTGTAATACAAAGTGCAATGAACCTCTGGCTGGTATAATAGGACTCTTAAGTGGAATAAGGAAAATAAAGGTAAAGTTCACTTACCATTGACACAAACAATAAACTACTCAAAATTGATTCTCTGACCAAGTGCATGAATTGTATTCTTCTTAAAACTTGCCTCACTGCTACAGGATTTGATATGTTTTAAGTTGTAATCTTTATTTGAGTGTTTTTGAAGTTGTAATATAGTATAATTACTTTAACTTCCCAAAATATTGGTTAGGTGATCTTAGGTCAGCCCCAAATAAGCACACCATGTGGTATGTGTGGCATAACAGTGAGGGAATGGATTGAATCTGTATAGAAGTTGAATGAACTCCTTTTACCAGCAAGGAACTTAATGGTAGGTCATGGGTCATTGTTACCCCCTCTTCATCTGATACTGTACAGTATGTAAATAAAGTTTAGCTTTGAGCTATTAGTGACGTAAATCAATTCATCAGTGTATCAGTGCTTTCAACCCATCATTAATTTGTCACAAAATAATGCAGAGTAGGAATTGAAGTCCCTGTTCACTTTCCATCTGTGACATCTGCTGTTTGTTGACCCCCTTCCCCCTCAACAGATTGGCTTAATAGAAGTCCTACAGGGCTGGGTTTGCAAGACAGCTAAAGATCATTGTCTTTTAGATCTTATTCATATCTTTGGAGTCTTACTAATGAAAATATCTGAATAAAACTAAACAAAATAAATAAATAAATAAATAAGGAGCTGATTTGATCAATCTATACCACCGGCATATGCCACCGCTGTATTATTATTTTTATTTTATTTTTTTACATTTTTCATCACCAGGAAATACACTATTGGATCAACTACTACTTAATAGTAGTAATTCAAGAATAACCACAGATAGCTTGTTAATGTAATCCAAGTTGGTTCAATAGTTCTGGAAATTCAGCAGTGGTTTATCCCAGCAGGGTATAAGTTGATCAAATTGATCCCCAATCCAAGTAACTTTCTACATCATATCTTATCTACTTCATACAGACATACTGGCCCTGAATATCAAAGCTTTTCCGACCATCAATGTGTGCTTTTGTGGTGAGGTTTTAACTTTCCGACTGTTTTTCGTGTTCCAAGCAAAAACAAAAAATGTCGAGGAAGGATGAGAACAGTTGCAAAACCTCAATTCTGGCAGTATGAGGAATATTATGCAAATTAAGTGGGTACCTAATTAACATACCCCCGTGCAAAAATCAAAAGGGTTGATGTAGTCTGAATGAGTATTTTCTGTCTAAAACGTTTCAAAGTTCTAATGGAAATGGGAACCTATTTCAAACAGGCTCCATCTAAAATAAAAAGGGTCCGTTGTGGGTGCGGTGACTCTAACGACCATGGTGATGGATCCCAATGTGCTGCTAGAGATTGCTGCGATTTTAGAGGATGAAAGGGATAATGTAGCTACCTCCAGTAAGGAATCGCAGATGGCAGTGATAATATACCATGCGGGTGGATCGTCAAAGAACACCACCTGTTTGAACCTTACAGAAGGTCAAGTGCTACGAAGGTATTGAATGTATAAACCTACGATATTGTATTGATGTGATAAAGTTAAAGACGATTTAGAGTCAAGCACCCTGAGGGGTCCTGCATTGCCAGTATCACTCACAACTCTGTCATTCTTTAGAGTCAAGCACTCTGAGGGGTCCTGCATTGCCAGTATCACTCACAACCCTGTCATTCTTTAGAGTCAAGCACCCTGAGGGGTCCTGCATTGCCAGTATCACTCACAGCCCTGTCATTCTTTGCCACCAGTTGTTTATTTGATATCCTATTATACACTCAAGTCTTATTCCTTTTCATAAAGTGTAAACGGGTATGGTGGAAATTTTATGCCAAAATGAAAAATACATAAATAAACAAATACATAAATAAAATATGGTGGAAATTTTATGCCAAAATGAAAAATACATAAATAAACAAATACATAAATGAATAAATAAACAAATATATACAATAATGTCACAATAATACAATGTCTATGTATTTATTTCAAATATATATATATATATATATATATAATTTTTTTTTTTTTTTATTTTTCATTTTGGCATAAAATATCCTCCATAACCCTAACCCTTTATTTCTCATAAGATCTAGTATTTACCAACCGCGGTTTTGCCACCTGCAGAGGTTGTCAAGAACGTAACCCCTGCGGTTGGCGAGGGATTACTGTATTTCTATCCCAGAAGGCCATAGTCAAAATGGTCGAAGTTAATTGTGTAACAGGGCACAGGTATGTCTTGTTAGGGCGGGATCCTGGCTGTTTAAAGCCAGCCTCAAATCCAGTTCAAGTGGGCGACTACCAGGGAGATGGTGTTTATGAAAAAATTACTGTGGGTATTCAAGAAAAACTATTACGGTGTGGAATAGTTGTGCTGTTTGTAAAGTTACCATTGTTTTCTCTACAGGCAAACAGCTTAGTTGTCCTGTCCTAGATAGAGACTTGTGGTTAGTTAACACTCCTTATTGGAGTAGGTTTTTGTTTGTTTATTTTTGTTTTGCCAACCAACGACTGTATATAATAAACATATGCTACAGTGTTTCACTGCAGCCCCTGTGTTTTGCGTATTTCCTACCGTAGTTTGCCTTGGCCATCGGTCACTCTAACACAGTATCTTCTCTTCTTTCTCCATATCTCCTGAAACACATTTTTCTCTATGTTTACTAACTTTCAATCCCACCTGTCCCTTGACTGAAATCATGCAAAAACTGTCTGTTGTTTCATTAACATATAGATCTCTCATTTAAATACTGAATAGTTATTCCGCCACCTTTATGTAAATTGCACCCACTACACTTGTTGAAAAACATCAGAAACTTTTTTCAGAACATTCAGGATAAAAGTTGGGTTAAAATAGATGGAGCCAGCGAGTATTGAAACACTCCACATGCACAGATTGTTAATTCAGGAGACAATGGAAGCCTTGATTGTCACAGAACTAGACCTGTGAAATTAACTTGAGTAATATGTATACAAAATATTTAAACATTTATAAATTCTATACCTTTTATTCCTCACACAACTGTGTGCCAAGCCATTTTCTCAAAGGCTCTTGAGCCCATCGTTTGTACCCGTTAACACTTTGCAGATGGCCAATTATAATTTCAGTCAAATTTGATCGATGATGTAATTGCTTACTACGCAGTGACAAGTCTGTTATTTTCTCATGTTGACATAAAAGCCTTCATCAGACTTCAGACAATCAAGAAAACACATTTAGTCTTGTTTACAAATAAATACAATATTTATTAATTTTTCAGCAGAGTTTTAGTTCTTTGGTTTCTGCCGAGAGAGTCTACTCCTACAATGAGCTCAAGTAGAAAAGTGCCACCTGACAGCAAACTAAATCACCTCAAATGTTCATAAACAAAAGACTTACTGTGTTAATATCTGTAAGAAACAAATCAAAAAGCTCCGTCCTAACAAACAGATTTTTTTTTTTTGCCGCTGTGCGGCGTCTGAGTATCCACAGTTTCACCGAAACTTTCACTTTCCATGCATAATGGCTTAGAAGTGCAACTTTTTACCAGAGAGTATACAAAATCACTTTACTAGACCCAGAATGCTTACTGACAGCGATAGGATGGTCATGTGGTGATGTCACAGACTAGGAAGTAAGTACACAGGCAAGGTACTACGGGTGAGTCGCAAATGCGCTCTTTCTTTAATAATCAAAATAAAATGTTTAAACAAAACATAACCCTGCACAGAAGAAAATGGCAAGGTGGCCAAAATAAACAGACAATAAGTCAAACAAAACAAGTACTGTGCTGGTCGAAATCCAGCATGAGTAGCAATTGTATTTTTTATATCTTACTACTTATATTCCTCCTCTCAGAGCAACCAACCCTGCTGAGAGGCTGATCCGCTCTTTATATAAACAGAGTCATCTCCAAATGGTAATCACTTAATTTGGAGATGGCCACATTATGCACACATTTAGGTGAATGGGGAATTTTAACCCCATCCATGCTGTAAAACAATAATAACAAATCATCATGTTTTTAAACACCAAACAATACATTTAAGTAATAATAATGCAACAAAAATACAAATGAAACACAGGGGTGGGGTGTACCTTGTCACACTGATCCAAAACAACTAGAATACGTTTTTACAAAAGATTTTGATGGGGTGCCAAAATGAGATGATGATTTCCTGGATGATGAACTTCATATTTTAGTGAAGATGAGACAGTGACAGTTCCAGTTCTAGAATCAATCACAGCCAGCACAAGATTAATAATAATCATCATCATAATAATAATAATAATAATAATAATAATAATAATAATAATAATAATATGCTTGTTATGATGATGAGTGCTGGTCTAATCAATCTCAAAAGGCTTTCCATCCAAACCGTTTTGTGGGGCTCAACATTGGTTGTTTGACCAGGGGAACAGCTTCATCAATGTATATGTAGTATATAATTTGCATCAAAATCAGTCACAAACCACACGGTAACTGTTTATAAATAAGAACACATCTGATAAATGTTAATCTTGTTTTGTGGTGTGTGTTTGTGTGTATATACATTGAACTCTCATAGTACTGTAAATCCAAAATTATAGTTATTTTTTTAATGTTTTATGCTGCTTAGACAGTATTCTATAAAGTATACTGATTTTTAAAGCAATTAAAAAAAAGGTTTGTCAGCTATTGCAAAAGGTACTACACTCAAGGGGCCTCGATTACAAAAGGGCACTAAACTTTATGGTGCACAATAATTGCAGTTACTGTGCAAGTTAATCATTTCCATATTTACTATTGCAATTGTATTAATTATCGCATGAAATAGTAGGAACATTATGGTACACACTGATTTTTATTGTACCATACTATGGTAATCAGAATGAATATGTGATTTGTATGGTAATGCATGATAATGTATTTAAATGAGCATCCAGCTCAGAATAATGAGATGAGCTGTATTCGCATGGTTTTTACTAAAGGATGTTAATTTTAGTGCGCATAAAAAAGTGATCATTTATTAGTGAGTATGGGAACCAGGCTTTAACCACTGATATACTGTACACACACACACACACACACACACACACACACACACACATACACACAGTAATGTACATGAAAATATCTATTTAAATTGTATGTAGGCCAATATACTCAAACATACTGCTGAAAACACATTACCCCCACTGCTTGATTCCTACTCATCAATAAGTATGCAGGCACAGTTTCAATCAATTAATCAACATATTACTTGATGTATTTTATAGAACAGATAATAGGCGCATATAATTAGAAGCAGCTTTCCTTGAACACTGACAAAAAAACTTAATATCACAAATCTAACATAATGGGAAATAGTATTTTATTTCAATGGAAATCTCAAGCAGTAAAAAAAAAAAAAGACAAAAAAGGTCTATAGTATATAATGCTAAGTCTCAATATTTAACTTATATTCCAAAATATAAAGTTTTTAACAACACTGAAAAAAAAAAAGATACTGACAAGCTAATAGTAAACAGTACCCTTTTTATGACTTCTATGGACACTTGGGATAAGGTAGGTAAAGATTTTTTTTAATTATATTTCAACAAACAAAACCCCAAACAGGTTATTATCAATAGTTTTTACTTAAACTTAACTGAAATTATTATATATATTTTTTAAACATTTTTATGTTGGGAAATAATTTTAAGAAAAATAAAAAACTGAAATATCTTACTTGCATAAGTATTCAACCCCCACACATTAATATTTGGTAGAGCCACCTTTCGCTGCAATAACAGCTTTAAGTCTTTTGGGGTAAGTATGTACCAGCTTTGCACACAGTGTCGGAGTGATTTTGGTCCATTCTTCTTGGTAGATTTACTTCAGGTTGTTCAGGTTGGTTGGACGACGCTTGTGGACCGCAATTTTCAAATAGTGCCACAGATTCTCAATGGAATTGAGATCAGGACTTTGACTGGGCCACTGTAGGACATTCACCTTTTTGTTCTTAAGCCACTCCAATGTTGCTTTGGCCTTGTGCTTGGGATCATTGCCCTGCTGAAAGGTGAATTTCCTCCCAAGCTTTAGTTTTTTAGTGGACTGAAGCAGATTCTCTTGCAGTATTTTCCTGTATTTTGCTCCATCCATTCTTCCTTCAATTGTAACAAGATGCCCAGTCCCTGCTTATGATGCTGCCACCACCATACTTCACTGTAGGGATGGTGTGTCTTGAGGCATGGGCAGTGTTAGGTTTGCACCACACATAGCGCTTTGAGTTTTGGCCAAAAAGCTCTATCTTGGTCTCATCTGATCACAAAACCTTTTTTCCCACATTGCAGCTGGGTCACTCTCATGCTTTCTGGCAAACTCCAGACGTGCTTTCAGATGGTACTTTTTGAGTAACGACTTCTTTCTTGCCACCCTCCCATACAGGCCAGTGTTATGCAGAGCTCTTGATATGGTTGACTGGTGCACCATTACTCCACTCCCAGCCACTGAACTCTGTAGCTCCTTCAAAGTGATTGCTGGCCTCTCTGTGGCTTCTCTCTCAAGTCTCCTTCTTGTTTGAGTGCTGAGTTTTGAGGGACGGCCTTTTCTTGGCAGTGCCTGGGTGGTGTGATGCAGCTTCCACTTCCTGATTATTGATCCAACTGTGCTCACTAGGATATTATTTTGTACCCTTTCCCTAATCTATGCATTTGTATCACTTTATCTCTAACTTCTGTAGAATGCTCTTTGGTCTTCATTTTCCTTCAGATTCATAGCCTTACCAATGATCCTTCAACAGTGGGGTTTTTATCCAGAAAATGTGGCAGCAACTTTAATGCTTCACAGGTGGAGGCCAATGGTAAGGTAATTGTGTCCTCGTTAGGGCAATTTCTTTCATCGGTGCAAACTGGGAGCTTCCACAGCACAGGGGTTGAATACTTATGCAAGCAAGATATTTCAGTTTTTTATTTTTCTTAAAAATATTTCCCAACATAAAACCAATGTCACCTTACAATAATTGATTCTGAGTTTCAGTGTTTAAAAATAAAATATCAAACAGAACGAAATTTCAATGTACCATTTGTAATTCGGTAATATGAAAGAATTGGTCAGGGGTCTGAATACTTTTGCAAGGCACTGTGTATATTATATATGATATAATATTTATATACTAAATATATTATAGATATATTATATATATATATATCATCACAAACAATAGGGGTCAAAAAGTCATAACAACATTTTTTCATATTAATAATTTGTAAAGAATGTTATTGTAGTGGCGGGCTATAAAAATGGGGGCTAAACACATAGTTAGACACCTTGCATTGTGTAGTATAGTGGGCATAGTGCCAACTGTGTGCAGCTGGGATTGGGTGGAAGTATGGTTGTCAGGGATTGGGGGGGTTAGCATGTTAATTAGGAATAACTTTAGTTGGCCAATGATCAAGCCTGGTTGGGCTATATTAGGGGGCTCAGCGCCAATGTTGGGTCTGTTCTGTTCTGTTTTTTTTTACTTGGGGATTGAATTGATAAAAGAGCAATAAACGGTACCTTTGGGTGCATTTCAACCTCAATAAACAGTGTCTGCGTGCTTATTTCACCACCGTCGCTGCTGAATTAACCTCCCGCTTGGAACCCACAGCACTCTCGACGTTACACTGGTTTTAGAAGTGGGATCGGGAAATGGATCCAGCAGAGGCAGAAAGAAACCACCCAGGGGAACGGTCGCCCGAGCTCGGAGCGTCCGTCGGGAGCAGAGAGTGGGCTGTGGCTTGGCTTATGGCAACACCAATAATTAAAGTGCTCTGGAGGGGTGAAGAAAAGACGCAGCAGATTGAACAGAATCTCCTGGGGAGAGAGAAGGAGCAGGAAGATGAGGTCTATGAGGAAGCGTAGAGCGGCGAAATCGACTCTACAACACTGCTTGATAGCCAGCCTGACTGTCAGAGAGATAGACGGCCAAGCAGCAGAACTCCGCCCCGACAAAACATCATGCTGGAACCGAGAACTCCCTTGCTGCCTACCCCGCAGCGCTTCACTCTCACGGGGGAGAGAAACCTTCCCCTGCGGCCGATTAGTCACTGGAGGGTGCTGCAGCAGACGTATTGCTGGATCTTGGGCTAGAAGAGAGAGTGAATTATACCTCCCTGGTTGATGCTCTGAAGTGCCACTTTGGAGACAGTGAATCAACATACCGCCTACAGGATCAACTTCGGGGTAGGTGCAGAGCTAGAGGAGAAAAGCTAGGAGCCCTGGCAGCTGACATCGCTCGCCTCTCCTGTAAAGCATACCGTGACAAGCCCACCAGCTTTAGCCAGAGGATCGCTTTGGACACCTTCCTCCGCAGCCTACAACCACCAGAGCTGCGTCACCAGGTCCGCCTGAAGAGGCCCAGCACACTAAAAGAAGCCCTTGGATATGCACAATCCATTGAAGAGGTGTTACTGGATGAGGAGCCACTACCATGCCACCTTACTTCCAAGCCAGTCCGATTGGTGGAGCATATGTGGAGAGACACTAAAGGCACTGACAGCGAACCAGAGTATAAAGTGAGAGCGGCTACTACCAACCCTCGACGAGTGAGAGAGAGAATCTGCTGGAGGTGCGGACAGCCTGGGCACCTCATCGCTGACTGTTGCCAACGAGAGCCCAAGGAAAAAGGGGTAACGGAACTGTCGGGAAACAGGAACGGGTCCATGTAAGGGGGGAAACATGGGCCCAACAGTTGAACCCAGCCGCAGCCGAATTCGACTCAAGCCAACCCCGTGTTGTGGGCCGCACTGGTGACGGGGCCTTCCTGCGCGCTTCTGTCCTCATTGAGGGGGTCCCCTGCATGGCCCTCATCGACACTGGCTCCTCCATCACTTTCGTTCATCCTGATGTCCTTCACCAAGCAGTAGGAGACTGGAGAAACAGAGTCAGACCAACACCAGTTCAACTGAAAACGGTCACGGGAGAGCAAGCACCCATGGAAGGTAGGGGCCAACTGAAGGTCACATATGCCGGACGGACCATCCGCCACAAAGTCTGGCTCGCCGCAGTGCAAGACGGCTGTATCCTCGGGTTGGATTTCCTGAGGAGGGCCGGTATCTCCCTTGATCTCCGCCATGGGCACATCACCACCATTGCCGAGCCTGGCCTGGCACTGCCAGCCTTAGGGGAGTCGACCAAGTCTAGGGGGGTGGTGTGTTATGCACAGACGGCCCTACAGTCGATGTCAGCTGCTGCTGAAGTCCTTCCTCCAGAGCCCCCCCCTGCTCACAGGGCACAGCGGCTTGGCCTTTTCCAGTCCCCTGCTCTACACGGGAAGGGTTGCCCCCAATCCCACAGCACTTCCAGGTCTCTGTTACAACAAACATCACCCCTCCACGAAAGCCCTCACCTGACTCAGTTATGTTTCAGGAGACTGGCATGAAACCGTAATCTACCACCCCGTCTGAGACAAAAATGGCAGTGGACGCAGTCTGGCGCCGTAGCTGTGAGGGGCTTTGCCCGGTGCAGCAGGACCAGTTGGGGGAGCTGCTGACCAAGTTCTCCAACTGCTTCGCCACCAAGCCAGAAGAAACCGGCTGCACACATGTTATCCAGCATTCCATTAACACTGGTGGGTCCCCCCCGATTAGGCAGCGCCCCCACCGACTTCCACTGGCCAAACAGGGAGTAGCTGAGAAGATTATCCGGGAGACGAGAGAGCCTAACATTATAGAACCATCAGACAGCCCATGGGCATCTGCAGTCGTTCTCGTTCCAAAGAAGAGTGGAGAGATGTGGTTTTGTGTGGACTACCGCTGCCTCAATGAGGTTACGAGGAAAGACTCCTACCCCCTGCCTCAGATAGATGAGTCACTGGACCTGGTCGCTGGGTCCTCCTGGTTTAGCTCTTTGGACCTCCGCAGTGGGTACTGGCAAGTCGAGCTCTCCCCGGACTCTCGTCCCAAAACTGCCTTTTCAACTGGCAGGGGCTTGTAGCAGTTCCAAGCCATGCCGTTCGGGCTGTGCAATGCCCCTGCCACGTTTGAGCATCTGATGGAGAGGGTACTGGCCGACATTCACCCTCAAGTGTGCCTGGTTTATCTTGATGACCTGCTAGTGCATGGCCCCACCTTCGAGCAGGCACTGGAAAACCTGAGGACTGTGTTGCAGCGACTGGAGACGGCCGGACTTAAGCTGCACCCGGACAAGTGCCGCTTTATGCAGCAGGAGGTCTACTTCCTGGGGTACATTGTGGGGCAGGATGGAATTAAGACTGACCCCTCAAAAATCAATGCGGTGAGGCAGTGGGCCAGGCTGGCTAATCAACGGCAGCTGCGAGGGTTCATTGGGCTTGCCTCCTACAACCGCTGATTTGTTCCCTGGTTTGGCCACATTGCATTTCCCCTCCACTGACTCTTGAGGAAGAACCAGACCTTTCACTGGGACGAGGCCTGTGAAGAAGCTTTCATCACCCTGAAAAAAGCACTGATCCAGGTGCCTGTTCTTATGTTGCCACAGCCAGATCTCCCCTTTGTGCTAGACACGGATGCCAGCGACCGAGGTCTCGGCGCAATGCTCTCCCAGAAGTGGCCAGATGGAGAACACGTGGTTGCGTATTATAGCCACACCCTCAGATACTGTGTAACTCGCAGAGAGCTTCACTGTGGTAGTGGCTGTCAAACAGTTCCGGCCCTACCTGTGTGGAAGGCACTTCCTTCTGCGGACCGACCATGCTTCAATCCAGTGGCTGGTCAACTTTAAGGAGCCCGAAGGGCAGCTAGCCCGCTGGTTAGAATAGCTGCAAGAGTTTGATTTCACCATCCAGCATAGGGCTGGAGAGAACCACTCTAACGCTGATGCAATGTCCAGGCGCCCCTGCTTGCCAGACGACTGTGCCTACTGCCTGAAGAGGGAACAGCAGACAGAGGAGCAAGAGGGGTCAAAGAAGCTGTACCATGTGGGAGCCCTAGCAGAGGGTGTTGGACGGATGAGGGAGTGCGAGGAGATCCATGTTGTGCCTGCAGCTGAGTGGCGAGCGCAGCAGGAGAGAGACCAGGATCTAGCACCTGTCTTCCAGTGGCTGGCGCAAAACTGACGGCCGGTCTGGGAGGATGTAGCTGCTCATTCAGAAGTCACCAAGGGACTCTGGTTACAATGGGATGGCGTGGCACTTCAGCACGGAGTGCTGCAGAGACACTGGGTAACACCAACATCAGAGACAAGGTGGCAGCTCGTGGTTCCGGAAACCCTCCAGTCGGAGATTCTGCGGGCTCTTCATGGGACCCCTGGGTTGGGGCACTTTGGAGTGAACAAGACCCTCCAACGCCTGCGGCAGAGTTACTACTGGAGCCGATGTTGGAGGGATGTCGAAGACCATTGCCGCAGGTGTGACCAGTGTGCTGCCCGCAAGGGTCCTCCGGGGCAGTCCCATGCTCCCATGCAGCAATGTTCAGTGGGCGGTCCGATGCAACGAGTTAGAGTGGACATCCTTGGGCCACTACCTGTGTCTGACAAGGGCAATGAGTATGTGCTGGTGGCGATGGATTATTTTTCAAAATGGCCAGAGGTCTACCCACTACCGGATCAGGAGGCAAGCACGGTAGCAGATGCTCTTATTGAAGGCTTCTTCTCAAGGCTCGGGGTTCCTCAGGAGCTCCATTCAGATCAGGGCCGGAATTTTGAATCCTGGATTTTTGCGGAGATGCGCCGTCGCCTGGGGATAAAGAAAACCTGCACCACCCCACTCCACCCCCAGAGCGATGGCCTCGTGGAGCGCTTCAACAGGACTCTTTTGGCACAGCTGGCTATTGTTACCAGTCGGAACCAATGAGACTGGGACCTCCAGCTGCCTCTAATCATGCTGGCGTACCGCACGGCGGTGCAGGAATTGACAGGCTGTACTCCTGCATTGCTGCTCCTCAGGTGTGAGCTCCAGACACCGGCCGAGCTTGTGTTCGGTTGCCCTCCTGACGCCACAGCTCTCCCTCCTGGACCAGAGTATGCCCAATGCCTTCAGGGCCGGATCGATGCTGCTCACCAGTTTGCCCAGGACGGTCTACTGGCTGCCGGCATATGACAGAAGAGGAATTATGACGTCTGGGAGAAGGGGCGACACTTTAAAGTGGGGGAGCTTGTTTGGGTCTACGGACCTAAACGGAAGAAAGGCCGCTGCCCCAAACTGGACAGCCCCTGGGTGGGACCCTGTCGGATCTTGCAACAGCTGGGAGAGGTGGTGTACCGGGTCCAAATACACCTCACAGGACGCTGCGTGGTCTTCCACTGTGATCGCCTCGCCCCGTACCAGGGAGACCAGGTACACGACACATCCCAGGAAGCCGGCCACCCAGGAAAGGAACCTCAGCATGGTCCATTGGGAGCCCATAGAGGAAGGCCCCATCATTCCACAATCACCCCTCCTATGGTGACATGCCACTGCCGGCATCGAGCCTCTACTTCACAGAGGGGACCCCCATCCCTTCAACCCAGCCATCTTGCCTCTGAACCTAACCAAAGACCCCGCCGCAAGGTTCGGGCACCCCTGCGCTTCTGGGACACAGATTGAGCTTTCCGAGGGTGGTAAGCAGCAAAAGGGGGCAATGTAGCGGCGGGCTATAAAAACGGGGGCTAAACACATAGTTAAACACCTTGCATTGTGTAGTATAGTGGGCATAGTGCCAACTGTGTACAGCTGGGATTGGGTGGAAGTATGGTTGTCAGGGATTTGAGGGGTTAGCATGCTAATTAGGAATAAATTTAGTTGGCCAATGATCAAGCATGGTTGGGCTATATTAGGGGGCTCAGCGCCGATGTTGGGTCTGTTCTGTTCTGTTTTGTTTGACTTGGGGATTGAATTGATAAAAGAGCAATAAACTGTACCTTTGGGTGCATTTCAACCTCAATAAACAGTGTCTGCGTGCTTATTTCGCTGCTGAATTAACCTCCCGCTTGGAACCCACAGCACTCTTGACGTTACATTATTATACAACATTGGATTAATGCATTTGCCACTGAAAAAGCAGCTAATGTGAATATCTGTGTAAATAATTAATATGAAGCATTTCTTTAAATGTTATAAATGTAATCCAATTCAAACTAAATCTGAGCTTTGCAAAGTAATGTCTTCCATATATTTCAACTTCCTTTCTATATTACAAATCAATGTATTTAAACAGTCTAGCATATTTGCAGAATCAGATCCACCATGAATTGTATCGTGTCGTGCATATTTACTTTGTATATCTAGGATTTATGTCACAACTGTGTCATCGCCAATTACCATTAAAGAAAATACCCATTATAGCTCATAATGTAATTATTAACCATAATAAACACAATAGCTTCACAGTTAAAAAACATATGTATAAAGAAGAAACAAAACAAAACATTCAAGAAAAAGTAATGCCTTGTTAAATGTTCATAATGAATCCTTGATGTTCTCTCTGGTCATAGGGTTCTGTAGTTAAGCAGTCTAATAATACGCAGTGATACAGCATGTGGCTAATGATTTTGGAATCTTCTGTGTTCTGCCTCCACCTTTCACTTCCCTGACATCTCCAACTACTTTTTTGCTACTGATTTTAAATTTTACACAAAGTAAAATAAATAGTTTAAACAAGCCTTTGCTTTGCTATCCTAATAAAAATGATGTGTGCTGTTTGTGTGAGGAAACGGATCCTGTGTGCTATTTGATTTATTATTCTACTACCTCTGTGAGCTGTGTTTGGCTTAATGGGAATATTACTCATACAAAGCAAGAATGCACATGTTGAATTTGTGTGTTATATTAAAGAGGCAGGTTATTTTAAAGAATAATTCCAAAACGATACAGTACAATGCAATTTTAGAAACGAATTGACTTTTTACATCAGACCAGGAATATGTGTAAAAATTAAAAGGTAAGCAGTGCAGTTTCTCTACGTTGACTCTGCCTGTCCCCTGCTGAGTGCTGCGTCTGTTGATCGCTCATTTTCGGTCAATGTAAGCCACCTCCACCTTCACAATAAGTTACTGACCAAAAGGTATGCCTGGACTGCTGGGGCTTTTGATAGCACGGTGGTCATGAGTAAGTCTGACATTATCGTGCACATTAAATTATCACTCACAATACATGCAGCATGCACAGTATGATTGATGCATTCTCTGTTAGTAAATAGGGCAGTAAATTTAGATTTATCACACACGTTAGGCTCACTACATGTGTTCTTACTCCAAATTCAGTGCCTTTTCGTAAATGAGGCCCTATGTTTTAAATGGTTAAATACCTTAACTACCATAATAAGCTAAAATCACATCTCAAAAAGATAAAAACCTGTCAAACAATTTTGTGTAAAATCAAGACCATAGAAGTTGTTCATAAAATTCTTTCAGATCCTAGTTCCTGAGTGTTTTGGCTATCTGGTATTGAATACTTTTTAGATAGGAGATCACTAAATGACACTTTTGAGAACCTTTTTAAGAAAACAAATTAAGTGAATTTTAAAGCTTTTTTTAAGCATAATCATATTGTGAAAACAGACCCTCAACTATTTAGAGAGGTATAATACTCTGTACTTTAGGTGGATATTTGTGCTGATACAAGCCCTAAAGTCAAGTCATGTCAGTCGGCCATCAAAAACATAGAATTCTCAGTCCGCAAAGGGTTAAGGTTCCTTTCTGTCCTGGGATGGTTATTCTGACTAGGCTCAACATGATTATTGGTTTCATGACTATCTGAGTTCCTACTGGAACTACTCTTGTCTATAACAGGGGTTCTGATATCTTGCGAACTGTGGTGTGTATTGTGTCACTGGATTTGACTTGTCTGACTTGAGCAGCTTCGTAAGAAGTACTGCCCAATGCGAGGCCCCTGCCCCTTCTCCCTGAAGCATCTCTTTCTCCCTTGATGACCCTTCAGACCCCTAATCGTTGTCATCTTGGTCATAAGAACATAAGAACATAAGAAAGTTTACAAACGAGAGGAGGCCATTCAGCCCATCTTGCTCGTTTGGTTGTTAGTAGCTTATTGATCCCAAAATCTCATCAAGCAGCTTCTTGAAGGATCCCAGGGTGTCAGCTTCAACAACATTACTGGGGAGTTGATTCCAGACCCTCACAATTCTCTGTGTAAAAAAGTGTCTCCTATTTTCTGTTCTGAATGCCCCTTTTTCTAAACTCCATTTGTGACCCCTGGTCCTTGTTTCTTTTTTCAGGCTGAAAAAGTCCCTTGGGTCGACACTGTCAATACCTTTTAGAATTTTGAATGCTTGAATTAGGTCGCCACGTAGTCTTCTTTGTTCAAGACTGAACAGATTCAATTCTTTTAGCCTGTCTGCATATGACATGCCTTTTAAGCCCGGAATAATTCTGGTCGCTCTTCTTTGCACTCTTTCTAGAGCAGCAATATCTTTTTTATAGAGAGGTGACCAGAACTGAACACAATATTCAAGATGAGGTCTTACTAGTGCATTGTACAGTTTTAACATTACTTTCCTTGATGTAAATTCAACACTTTTCACAATGTATCCGAGCATCTTGTTAGCCTTTTTTATAGCTTCTCCACATTGTCTAGATGAAGACATTTCTGAGTCAACAAAAACTCCTAGGTCTTTTTCATAGATTCCTTCTCCAATTTCAATATCTCCCATATGATATTTATAATGTACATTTTTATTTCCTGCGTGCAGTACCTTACACTTTTCTCTATTAAATGTCATTTGCCATGTGTCTGCCCAGTTCTGAATCTTGTCTAGATCATTTTGAATGACCTTTGCTGCTGCAACAGTGTTTGCCACTCCTCCTACTTTTGTGTCGTCTGCAAATTTAACAAGTTTGCTTACTATACCAGAATCTAAATCATTAATGTAGATTAGGAATAGCAGAGGACCTAATACTGATCCCTGTGGTACACCGCTGGTTACCACACTCCATTCTGAGGTTTTTCCTCTAATCAGTACTTTCTGTTTTCTACATGTTAACCACTCCCTAATCCATGTACATGTGTTTCCTTGAATCCCAACTGCGTTCAGTTTGAGAATTAATCTTTTGTGCGGGACTTTGTCAAAAGCTTTCTGGAAATCTAAATAAACCATGTCATATGCTTTGCAATTATCCATTATCGATGTTGCATCCTCAAAAAAAATCAAGCAAGTTAGTTAGGCACGATCTCCCTTTCCTAAAACCATGTTGACTGTCTCCCAGTACCCTGTTACCATATAGGTAATTTTCCATTTTGGATCTTATTATAGTTTCCATAAGTTTGCATATAATAGAAGTCAGGCTTACTGGTCTGTAGTTACCTGGTTCAGTTTTGTTTCCCTTTTTGTGGATCGGTATTACGTTTGCAATTTTCCAGTCTGTCGGTACCACCCCTGTGTCAAGAGACTGATGCATGATCTTGGTTAGCGGTTTGTAAATTACTTCTTTCATTTCTTTGAGTACTACTGGGAGGATCTCATCCGGCCCAGGGGATTTGTTTATTTTAAGAGCTCCTAGTCCCTTTAACACTTCTGCCTCAGTTATGCTAAAGTTATTTAAAACTGGATAGGAACTGGATGACATGTGGGGCATGTTGTCAGTATCTTCCTTTGTAAAAACTTGTGAAAAGTAATCATTTAACATATTTGCTATTTTTTTTTCTTCCTCTACGATTTTGCCATTTGTATCTCTTAAACATTTAATCTCCTCTTTGAATGTTCTCTTGCTGTTGTAATATTGGAAAAACATTTTTGGAATTGGTTTTAGCTCCCTTAGCAATGTTCATTTCTATTTCTCTCTTGGCCTTTCTAACTTCCTTTTTGACTTGCGTTTGCAGTTCTGTGTACTCTTTCTGCGTACTTTCTTTTTGGTCCTTTTTTAATGCTCTGTAAAGTGCCTTTTTTCGCTGAATATTTTTTTTAATTGATCTATTAAACCATTTTGGCAATTTAGTTTTACATTTAGATTTGTCTACTTTAGGGATATAATTGTTTTGCGCCTCTAGTACTACATTTTTGAAGAACAACCATCCTTCTTCTGTGGGTGTTTTCTCTATTTTACTCCAATCTACTTCTGTTAGTCTCTGTTTCATACCTTCATAGTTTGCTTTTCTAAAATTGTAAACCTTAGCTTTAGTCTTTACTTTTGGGGATTTAAAAAACACTTCAAATGAGACCATGTTGTGGTCTGAGTTTGCCAGTGGTTCTCTGACCTCTGTTTTAGTTATTCTATCTTCGTTATTTGAAAAGACTAAATCAAGGCATGCCTCCCCTCTAGTCGGTGCCTTCACAAATTGTGTTAGGAAGCAGTCATTTGTCATTTCCACCATTTCTATTTCATCCTTCGCGCTACCCACCGGGTTTTCCCATTTTATTTGGGGGAAGTTGAAATCCCCCATTAGTATGGCTTCTCCTTTGCTACACACATTTCTAATGTCATTGTATAACAGATTATTGTGCTCACCGTCTGAATCTGGCGGTCTATAGCATGCTCCTATTATTATGCCTTTTGAATTTTTGTCTGTTATTCTGACCCATATTGATTCGGTTTTATTTTCTTTGTCCAGGTTTAACACCTGGGCTTCAAGACTGTTTCTTATGTATAGCGCTACCCCTCCTCCTCTTCTGTCCTGCCTGTCTTTCCTATACAGTGTATACCCACAAATATTATATTCGTCCCCATCACTCTCAGATAACCACGTTTCTGTAACACCTATCACATCATAGTTACCTGTTAGTGCAGTAGCTTCAAGTTCTAGAATTTTGTTTCTGATACTTCTAGCATTTAGATAAATACATTTAATGGTTGTCTTACCTGAGTTGTTGTTCTTGTTTTGATGCGGTCTCCCTTCTGTTTTTTTGTTGATTTCTCCCCCCTTCCTTTCTAGTTTAAATGCTTCCGAACCTGCTCGAGGATCTTTTCTCCGAGTAGACTAGTTCCCTTGTTATTTAAATGCAGTCCATCCCGTCTATACAGATAGTCCTCGTTGTAGAATGTGGTCCAATGATCAAGATAGGTGAAGCCTTCCCGTGTGCACCACGTCTTCAGCCATTCGTTTTGATTAATTATTTCCAGCTGTCCATATGGTCCTTTGCAAGGTGCGGGTAGTATACCAGAAAATACCACAGTTTTGGTTTTCTCTTTTAATTTCCTTCCTAGCTCTCTGAATTTGTTTTGCAGGGATTTTGGTCTGTCTCTTCCAATGTTGTTTGTACCGATGTGGACGACTACTACCGGGTCGTCTCCTGTTCGTTCTAGGAGCCTGTCCACGTTCTCAGTGATGTGCTTGACCGAGGCTCCCGGAAGGCAGCACACTGTTATAGTAAGGGGGTCCAAACTGCGAATTGAACTTGCTGTGTTTCTCAATATGGAGTCCCCAACAATCATGACCTCCCTTCTTTTTGCTGTCTGGTCACCACTGTCAATAGGGTCCTGGATGTTGTTCCTTTCATTCTCTTGTTGTTGGTTCTGCTCATCACAATTCTGAAGTGACTCAAATCTGTTGGTTGTTTTGATTTCTGGTGGTTGTGTTTGACGAAGTTTCTTTTTTTCCCTGCTTCTGCCTACCTGAACCCAGCTGTTCTGACCTTCTATCTCCCTGGTGGCTTTCAGTCTGTTAGGGGTGATGCAGACTTCCATGAATTGTGGGTGTGCCAGTTCCTCAAGATCCTGTTGCTGTCTCACTTCTTCCAGCTCCATTTCTAGCATACTTACTAGTTTATGCAAATCCTGGATCGTGCGGCACTTTACGCACACTTGGTTTAGCGCCGCTGGGTTTTCTCGGATTTCCCACATCAAGCAGGTGTCACAGATTACTGGCTTGAAGACCATGTTGAGGGTTTTTTTTTTTGAAGTTTAGTTTCTTCTGCAGCCGTCAACCTGCTTTCAAACTGCTTTGAAACTGCTCTGTACTTTTCCACGCCTGTACTTCTCCCACTCGCTGTCGCTTCCACTCGCTGTCGCTGGGAAGACTGCGACAGGTACAAACCTGGAGTGCCACATCTTGTCCTAGAGCTCTCACTGCAGATCTTGAGCTGCACAATTGGGGTGTCAGTTGTAAAGTAGTATTCATTGTCATGTTCATTTCCTTTCCTAAGCTGTTAATCTTCTTATCTAAACTGGAGTCATCTTCTGCTCCCACTCGTGCTGACTCTAGAAATGTTTTCCATCTTACTGTATTAGGAACCTCAAGAGGTTGTCTCAAACATCCTGTTCAATCTGAAACCGCAAGCTGGATACTGCTTGCTAGGGTGGCTAACCAGCCCCCATGGGATGAAATACTCTAGTCATAATTTTGCATTTTCTAATATTGTTTATAGTTCTTGACCCAACTGAATCATGGTTTTACCGTGCCCTGCCATAGATCCCAGGGATTCAACATGCTTGCTTTACCATCCATCAAATATGATTTTACCAGAGCTCGCAGAACTGTTCTAAAACATGAAAGTTATTTTACAGGGGCCTTTAAGGACACTACTATTACTGAGAGCTCACCAGAACAAATAACATGTTTGTTCTTTATTGAGTCTTGAAGCTTCACGGCTGAACACAGGAGGACATTTTTATTGTTGTTCTTGTCTAATGATTACATTTTTCCAGCTCAGCAGATGCTTTGTTGGATAGTACTGAGAAACAAAGTCCAGACTTGTTTAATTTAAAGTTACCATGTCAACAAGATTTTTTGGCAAACTGTTCTGGCTTCATACAACCTGTTCAGAACAGGTCAGGTTTAACTAACCCAGATGGAAATGTTCCTGGAACTGAGTTCCTTCACCTCTTATTCAACCAATGAAAAGGGTCTCCTCCAGATCAAGCTGCCCTGTGCTCAGTTACCTTCATTTTCAAACAATCTATTTGGCCCAGTCTGGCGTTCTACTTGAATCATGCACGCTAAAGAGAACCCATGGTAAACTATTATTATTATTTATTATTATTATTATTATTATTATTATTATTACACATGGTGTTTAATAGCGATTTTGTTACTGAGAAAGAAACTGAGAGGAACTGTCAGGCAAGTAGATAGATATGCATGTAACACAGATAAATAATTCATACAGTGGCACAGTTCCTTTAAAAAAAAAAAAGGAAACTATATAACATGGAGAGATTATATTAAATATGAATACATATGATATCTATTCCACATACTGCAAGTGTATGAAGCATTAAGTATTAATAATCTTATATTCTTTACAGTGTGTTATACATTTTTCTGTGGAAAATGCATTTTCTTGTTTGGAAAGATAATTGTTTGTTTCTCGGAGAGCTTGTGCAGCTTATAACTATTGAACGGGTTGATAATTCACTTGAAATTTTTCATGCGGCTTTAAAATGGTAGGGGAATGAAACAGGTTTAGGCACTGATTTTTAACATAAAATGTTCCCTGAGAATACCCTAAAAACTCAACTAATAATAGATTTAAGAGCTTAATTATTTGCAAGTGCACAATTTGGTAAATACAGGTAGCTTGTTTAATTTTACAATATTTCTGTAAATACTGAAGAACTACAGGTAGATACATTAAAAGGCTCATGGCCTTCTTTAGTGGGTTTTCTGCTAAGAAATATCATTGATAGAAGGTCACCTCATTGCATGTAGTGCTTGCAAGCTGTGTCTAGTGGTATTCATGCCCTATTGTGACATCACACACAGCCCTTCATAAAAGCATACTGAGTTGATTTTAAAATGGTTGTTTAGTGTTCAGTGAAATGTAGTAGATACTGTAAATGCCTGTTTTACACAAAAAAAATAAATAAATAATCGGTTCATAGCATTAACTTTAGCTCTGGAGACATAACTGTTGCTGTAGTCAGTTGTCTTTCACCACAGCTGTGATTGGCTTTTCTGCAATCCATGTATTCTTTTATATTCAATTTATTTATTATTATTGTTTTTAATATATACATTTGAATACAGTGTTTTCTTGTGTTTATTGTTTCTAGTCTTTGCAGTCTCCCTTTATCTGATGTACACTTTGATTCTTCAGTGTTTTGTAGCCACTGAGATATTGCCAGGTTTTTGTGTGACTGTGAGGACATGCAGGTGTCTAATCGTCCACTGAAAAAGGCTCCACGAGCATTCTTAATTAAACAGGTCTGCAGGGTCTGACACATAGCCACGGCATACCACTGTGGTCTGTAGTTTTTTGAGGATTGTAATATTCTTTGTCAACACTTGATATACTTTAATAATCACAAACCACACGCTGGAGCAGCACATTAAGGTAAATGACAGTAGAACTCTTTAAACCATCAGCTGGCCAGAGACAGGGTGTGAACAATTTACCATATTCATATTTCTTACAGTAGTTGGGTCATTGCAGTTTAGTTTATATCCAATATGATCCCATTGAAAAAAAACAAACTGGGTGAATATAGACTGTTGAGCACTGTACATGACTAATACTACGTTCATGTTTTGATTAGCTGCTGCTGCTCGTTTGATGACTACAAGTGTACAGCTGAATGGCTCCTCAACAAGACCAGGCACAGGCCTAAAATTGCTGTTATCTGTGGATCTGGGTTGGGGCTTCTTGCTGATTCAGTCACAAACAAGGAAACATTTCGTTATGAGGACATTCCTAACTTTCCTGTGAGCACAGGTAAAACAATATTTTGATTGTGCAGTTTCTGTTTTACACTAACATTGCCATTGAACAAGTTAATGAAAGAGAAAACTGTCAGGTGTGTGTGTAACAGGGCCAGGAGCCCTGTACATGAAAAGGGGGCAGGGCAAAGCCCTGCTATATAATGTTTTTGTATGTTGAGGACGATCGAGGTGCCATCCGCCATGTTATTGTTTTGTTTTTATTTTAGAACAGGGTCTCCCCCCCTGCGCCCCTGTGTCTCATTTGTGTTATTTTGTATTTGTGTTTTATGATTTATTGTATTTCAATATGACGACGAAAGCCGTGCATTTTTGTTTTGTTTAAATATGTTCTGGCAGAGGCGAGGTTGGCAGCTAATCAAGAAAACCTTGTGCAGATTGTGGCAGAGGCGAGGTTTCTTGCTAATCAAGAAAACCTTGTGCAGATTGTGGCAGAGGGGTAATGAGAGAATTGATTTATTTAACCCCTCGGCCATAGTAAATAAAAGCCTGCAGCTCTCTGCACTCGGACAGCCCACAGTAGGTTGACCCACTGACCGCTGAGCCCTTTCACCCTGTGCAGCAGGGGGGACACCTCTTCCCACGAGGGTTGGCGGACCTTTGTCAATCTCTTCCCCCTTGATATAGAATGCCCCCAATACTGAGATCACTGGCATCTGTGTCCATGGTGAACAGGAGGGTAGGGTATGGATAGGCCAACACAGAGGCCCAGGCCATGGCGATTCTTAGTCAGCCAAAGACCTTGTCGCACTGTTCTGTCCACTTGTACCGCCTCCCCTATTCTGTTAATTGATGGAGTGGCTGGGCTATGTCTGTGAAACCCTGGAGAAATCGACGGTAATAGGAAACCAACCCTACAAATCCCCTCACTTGACGCACCGAGGTGGGGGTGGGACAGTTTTGAATGGCCTCCACCTTTGCCGGGTCAGTGGCCACCCCTTCGGAGCTCACCACATGCCCCATGAACTTCACCTCCCATCACATTAAATGGCACTTCCCTGGATGTAGCTTCAGGCCAGCAGCCCGGATCCGGTCCAGTACCTCCCGCAGGTTCTCCAGAGCTTCTTCGAAGGTGGTGACATGAACCAGCAAGTTGTCCAAGTACACAGGCCGAGCACGGTATACCAATCAATACCAGCTCCATGAGTCGCTCAGAGGTGGCTGGTGCGTTGCACAGACCGAAAGACATGACCCAGAATTGCCACAGTCCGTGTCAGTCGGACAAAGTAATCTTTGGTTACGCATTGCTAAATACCAGTCCTGTCGTTCTTTTCGTTTATAGCTTTTGATTATCCTTGGAAGTAAAGCAATTAATAGAGTAATAGACATATTGATTTGCTGCTAACTGCACAATAAAAGAGAGTCACTGTTGGTGCTTGTGCACATGCAAAATGGTTGTTTATTATTTTGGTACTGTGTATTTATTTGTCGGTGAACACAATTACTGTTTAGGAACAATGACAATTGTCATTATATCCAAAGTTAACACAAGAAGCAGGACTCCTTCAATCAATCAATCTTTATTTTATATAGCGCCTTTCATAGTAGACCACCATCACAAAGCACTTTACAAGATGCAGTAACAACAAAAAATCAATAACACTTTAAATACAGAGAAATGCATAATACATGCTATACAGTAAAAATAATACATTAAATACAGTGAAAATGCGTAATACATGATATAGTAGCAACAATGCAGCAGCTAATAGCAGTTCCCTTTCAATGGAATGACAACCATTACCAAATGGGAACGACCCCTCTGACCGTCAATCAATGAGCATATATGAAAAAGCTGCCCTATCAGGGCCCTGCTGTGAGGGGGAAGTCCCCCCCCCCCCACCTCCTGTTGAAGAGGGACGTCCTCACAGTAACATATCGCCATTTTCTCTCTTACTCCACTGAGACAGGTCACAGATTGTGATAACTTTCTTGTACTGAATTTGACTGATTTTTTTGGTTTTTACCGACAAATTTATTGGATTCCACGGTAAAATCACGCTCTTGAGTTTTGTTAAGAGTGCTCTCGCCTAATTCTCTCATCAGTTTATGACTAGAGCTGGTTTAGACTCCTCATGAGGGATTGGTGAGCGGCCATTATTCTTTTTCACTGCACTGTAGTTGATATACCGCTTGGGGAGCTGTTGTAGTGCTGAAAGGAGACTCTGCAGGCTCGCGGTGTCGTCATCTACATCGATTTAATTGGTCAAAGCAACCAAAACCAAAAAAAACAAAAAACAAAAAAAAGCTTGGGCCTAGCACCCCTCTCAAGCCTCGGGCTTTCCTAGCATGGCTGCACATGCCCTCAGCGACTACGCCGACTGAATCGGTTGCATACCCTGGCATCGACCGCGGTTTTCCCGCCGATTTGTGAGGTTGAGAAAAACAGCGCCTACCCGGTCCCCAATTGACTCGGTACAGGTGTAAACATCTTCCGAGCCACCTACACCCCAGCACCGACTGCCCCCAGCACACTACACATCAGCACCGACCTTGGCTCCGATTGACTTGGCACCAACTGCTCGGCACCGACAGCGCTCTCCTCGATGCAGATCCTAGCACCAACTGATTCGGTACCGGTGAATCACTTGGAAGCGTCTACAGCTGGCACCAACCGCGCTCCTATTGTCACCGAGCTCAGCAGCTTTGCCTGCAAAGCCATGTCGGTCCAGTCGACTGGGTCCTCCGCAGCGCGGCGAAGCTGCCCATGCAGGACGAGCACCAGTCCTGTGTCAGATGCCTAGGGCCAGAACATGCAGCCAAAGCACTGGTAGGTGAGCTGGACTACTCTCCCTGCAGAAAGTTCTCAAGGAGAACTAAAAGACAGAGAGCAGCCCTTTCTCCAGCAGAGTCTCTTTCCTCGAGCCATGGGAGAATGAAATCAGTGGTCCAAGAGCCTCTGCAGAGGTCCTCCAGAAACCCCCTGCTACAGTGACCAGGGAGCTCTCACGCACAGCTGGGTCACCCTCCCCTTCCCACCACCGGTACAGAGGCGCAGATACCTCTCAGAGGAGGTGAGATGGTCACCGCCGAGGCGGTACCGCTTGTGGGGATGCTCACCAGGGGACAGTCGGTCGCCCCGCAGGCACCGCTCCCCTTCCCCATGCAGGCACAGATTATCCCCGTCACAGTCACTTCGAAGGTGCCCAAGCTCAGCCGAGCGGTACTTCGCGGAGCAAGCAGAGACTCTAAGAGCTCAGCAGACCATGCTGAAGACCCTACTGAAATCACAGGGCAGACTGCCCCCTACAACCAGGCAGTCCCAGCCCCTACAGTCTCGTTCCCCATCCGCACTACCTAGAACTCCTAGCCCAGGCGAGCTGTCCTTCACGGCATAGAGATCGGACTTCTCAGACCCAGCTACAGGTTGGACATGGTGGGGGGCTCCTTACCGCCCTGGACACATGAGTCGCAGAGGGAAGAGTTCAGTGCACTAATGCAGTGTGCAGCTGCAACCACGGACATCCCTGGCCGACAGAACAGGAGGGAAAGGGGAACCACTTCCTCCAGCAGAAAGGGCGCCCACAACATGCAAGCCAAGGTTGTGTAGACCGAGAAGGTGGCACTACTGGATGCCCCCATTACACCGGGGCAGACATTTTGGGCAACCATTGATGTGAGCCTTGAGAGGTCCCACAAGGCCACGGAGGTCGCCTCCAAGTTTTTGCGCCTTCTGGCTTACTGTCAGAGCCCACTGGGGTAAAAGGGTCTGAACACCGCCCTCGACTCCAGAGTAGACAAGCAGGCAGAGGCAGAGCCAGCGGTAAGGGACCTGAGGGGCCTCAGCTGCCTCCAAACCCCCCCACAACCGGACTGACCAACGGTAATGGCCCATGGCAAGGCTGCACCCAGGACTCTGGGGTTCTATCGACTATGCGACACAGGTACGCTCTACAATTCTGCATAGGTCCGCCACACTTCAAGGGTGAGCTCCTTACCACCGTCGAACCAGCGAGAACGATACTCCTTCAACAGGAGATTGCCAATCTTCAACAGCAGAACGTTGTACACCTGATAAGTCCAAGGGATGCCCTCAGCGGCTTTTATTCCAGGTACTTCCTGGTGCCCAAAAGGGACAGTGGTTTCAGACCAATTCTGGACCTCAGGGTCCTCAACTTGTTCCTCAAACAGAGGAAGTTCAACATGTTGACAGCACAGCGTATCCTCCAGTCCGTCCAATCAGGTGACTGGTTCACATCGATCGACCTGCAAGACGCCTACTTTCATGTCCCAATCCGTCCCGCGCACAGAAAATATCTGCACTTATTTGATGCAGGAAAATCAGTGTCCACTTTGAAGGTATACCTGGCAACAATATCAGTGTGCCACGACAAAATTGACTCGGTGTCCCCTGGGGCACATTTCCTGGCAGTGCAGTTTCTTAAAGGGGCTCAGAGGCTTTGTCCTCCCACGAAAAGTATGGTCCCAAAGTGGGATCTAGAACTGGTACTGCGGGCCCTTACGGATCCCCCATTCCAGCCCATGGCGTCAGCAGAACTGTGTCCTGTTTCATTGAAGGTGGGATTTTTAATAGCCATTACGTCTGCCAGACGAGTAAGTGAGCTTCATTAAATTAAAACCCACTAAGATAAGAAAGCCATTTTATAAAAGTGCTTTTTTAGTCTTGACTTGACTATAACGGACCCAGCTTCCCTGACAAATGAAGGCAGAGCATTTCATAACTTAGGAGCTCTACAAGAAAAAGACCTACCTCCCTGAGGCAAAGTGCCCGCCCCTGTGTGTATTGTATGTTGTGTGTTAATGTTGGTGTATAGTCATTGGTACACGGGATATAAACGGGTCTTTGTAACACGAGTGTTTAAAATGTATATTTGTATTTAGGCACGAGGATTGCACAGCACTTCACATGCAAGTAAAAAGTAATAATATGTGAGCACGGGGAATTGCACTTTAGTAATTCATGTGCAGTTGTACCGCGACTCCAATTAAATGATTGATTAGCAGTCGAGTCTCGGTACAGCTGCATAAAAGCAGCATGTTTTCACATACTCAGGGTTGTGTGTTTGGTGAGTGGAGAATGGGATTGGAGACGGAGGTAATAATAATAATAATAATAATAATAATAATAATAATAATAATAATAATAGTAGTTGTAGTTAAATATCTGATCACCAGGTTTTGTTTAGTCTCTTTTGTTTGTCTGTTTATTTTGGTGAAAGTGCTGTGTCCTGCTTTTGTTTGTTACAACCGTTTATTTTCTGTCTGCTGTTCATTCATTAAATGCTGAGCGAGACCATTCGCTCAACTCCACCAAACTCCACCTCTCTCTGTTGCTTATTTTTTGGCTCTGGTCTGACGCCACCCACTCCGGCCGTCTTTGTGACACTCCCATGTTGCTTTTGTTGACCCTAGGAATAACCAGCAGCCCTGCATCCTGTGATCTCAGAGTGCGGTTTGGAAGATTAGAGGGTCAGTAACTCTTGCAAATAACTAGGTGATAATCCATTCAGAGCCTTGTAAGTTACAGCAAAATATTAAAATCAATTCTATACTGCACAGTGAGTCAGAGAAAAGAGGCCAAAACAGGAGTAATATGTTCACTTTTCCTGGTTTTTGTTAGAATTCTAGTGGCTGTATTCTGAACAAGCTGGAAGCGGGATACCACATGTTTTGAGACACCAGAAAAAAGTGCATTACAATAATCAATTCTAGATGAAACAAAGGCATGCATTAGTCTCTCGGCATCAGATATGGAAATAATTGTTTAGCTATATTTCTCAAATGGTAAAAAGATACTTTAGTAACTTCCCTAATATGAGTCTCAAATGATAGATCAGGATCAAAGATGACCCCAAACTCTGAATTTCTAGTTTAAGTTTTGATGAGAGACTGCAGCGGTCGAGCACATTGTAATCCCACATTTCCTTTAAATTGGTTCTGTGATCCCACTAGCATAACCTCTGTTTTATCGGAATTCAACATTGTGACATCTAACACTTGGTGTCTGTAAGACAAGTAGCTAATAACACCCAGGCAGAAGAAATTCCTGGTTTTAAGGACAAATATAGCTGGGTATCATCAGCATAGCAATGGAAGTTCATCAATGACTGCGGATAATGTCACCTAACGATAGCATATATAATGAAAACAGCAAGGGACCTAGAATGGAGCCCTGTGGAACACCACAGACAACTTCCGATAATGCCGATTTTATGTCCCCAATAGAGACGAACTGAAACCTATCAGAAAGATTAGATTTGACCCATGATAAGACAAGGCCAGACAGTCCTACTGTGCTTTCAAGATGATTTAGTAGGATGGAATGGTCTACAGAATCAAAGGCAGCACCTAGATCAAGAATAATTAATACTCATGGAAAGCCCGAGTCAGAGTCTATCACCAGATTGTTCACAACTCTGAAAAGGGCCGTCTCGGTGCTATGTGCAGCATGAAAAGCCAGACTGAAATTGTTTGAATATACCATTAAGAGTATTCTTTGTAACTGAGTTGCAACAACTCTGTCATAACCTTATCTAAGAATGGTAGGTGGCAGATTGGCTTATTGAGGACTTTAGGGTCCAAATTGTGTTAAGGGTATGCTTTACCACAGCTACCTTAAGTGCTGAGGGAACTATTCTGGAGGAAAGTGAACCATTTATCAGTTTTTAAATGTGGTTATTAATACACAAAGAACATCTTTTAATAGTTTTGTAGGAGTAGAATCAAGAGAGCATATAGTAGCTCTCATATATTGAATTAGCATTCTGTTCCCATAAGATACTGGAAAACAGTAGCAAGTCAACCTCCCTGCCCAGTAGAGCAAGCTTTTTGGAAAAAAAGAAGAATAGTAATCCCCACCACCAACAACAGGTAGTAGACCTGAGAATAATTTCGCATCCTAACTTTTACAGCAGTCCTGATTTCAGAATCTCAAATGTTCTGTTACTCATATCATTTGTGCCAGCATGTACAATGACCACAGACTCTTTTTTGTCATTTTAATAACATGTGCACTCTTGATTCAATATCCTTTACTTCTGTTCGAGGGAGGCAGGTAACTAGCCTATTTATGGGATTTTTATGGCTAAAATCACTGTTGACAATGCATATAAATGAATCACCTACTAACAACATCTCACCCCTGTTTTCATCCAGCACTAGGAAGTCATTGCTAAGTGCTTGGAATCTATTAGCTGGATCAATCTCCTCTACTTGTTGACTGCTGGGTGTCATCCTCCTCTTTATATTTTTTTCTAACAGTTACTCAGTCCCCACTCACCTCCTGCCTTTCATCCATATGTACCTGCTCAGGTCCCTCTACCCATACAGTTCCACTGTCATGCTGTGGCACTGAAACGTCACATAGAGCAGGGGACAATTATAAATTTAAGAGTCTTTTTCAGTCTCACCTGCAGTGTCCAAAACTAACAAAGTGTTATTAATTTTATTAAAACTATTTTCAATTAACCGCTCATTTTTGTTTATGCTTCTATGTATTCCAGATTGTTTTTTCAAGTTTGGCATCCTTCTGCATTAAAAAATATGTGACAGAGCACTTCTTGCAAATGAAGGCTCCCTTAAATTAAATTCAAATGTGTTGACCACCATATACATTTTACAAGAGATACAGATCAACGCACGCATTTCGGAATCCATTATGTGTGGAAGACAATAAATAAATAGGAGTTGTAATAATTTAACAAGGAAGACAGCAGATTAAAAAAATGGTGAGAACTGAGTAAAAACAAAAGGTAAATATATAACATAGGCTATGAGTGACTTACCCCTGTTCTGGACCCATGAAAAACAGCACAGCTGTTCTTCAGATACTAATTTATATATCCAAGGTTTGGCACAGTACCTGTGCCAATCTGAACCAATTCACAGGGCAATTCAAAAGGAAAGTAGCCACACCCTACCAGATTAAGTACTAGCAATGTGGAACAAGCTACTCAAACTATTTAGTCAATATTAATAAGCTAAGTAAAATGAACTTGCAAATCACAATAAAGCCTCAGTGGAAATCTTCAGCAAATCACGGGATAAAAGTGACATCTGCCTGTTCTGGACTCTAACTCAGTTTTGCTTAGACTGAAGTGGTTTTTCAGATACCAATTTATATATCCAAGGTTAATTAGCACAGTACCTGCGCTAAATCCCAACCTGCAGCTTTTATATAATCAAGACAGCTGCAAGTATTAGATTGACAGTGTTATAAAGCATCTTGTATAATTTAGCTCACTACTAACCAAAGTCACTATCATCCTGGGGAAACCATGTGCATTTTCAATGTGACAGGCTAGCTTTTGTTTCCTGATAAGAATGTTTCGATCATGCTAAACCCTGTTTTTCAATGGAACTGTGTCATTGCCAGTTAACAAAAAGGCTACTTGCTGAAAAGGCTCCATTATTGACCTTAACATCAGGGTATTGGAGCCAAGCTGTAAATAATGTGGAGTAAACTGTTGGCTGAGTGCACTAACTAGCCTCTCTTGCCTTTCACCTCTGCAGACCTGGATTCAAATCTTGGTTTAAGTTAAATTAAAATGAGATTGGAAGTCTCAACCTAGTTGCTAGTGGTCATTATTCCACATTACAAAACCATTAAAATCTTTGCTGCCCAGCAAGATTTTTTAAATACATTTTAAATGACAAATGTGCCTCTTTTTACTGTTAAGCTCCACTCAGATTTGAGAATAGTAAAGCAAAATTGAAGTAGAAGGTATGAGGGTGGATTTTATTTGTTTTGGGGTTTTAAGACTGGGGTTACTAAACAAACACTGACCTACATGAATGTGATGATAACAATCAGACCAGCTGATAATTAACATTACCTTGACAAGTACATTTGAATGATGGTATTAACCAATAAATCATATTTAAAAATTAATATGAATTTATTTTGCAATTGTCCCAGCAGAGCAATATCTGCTGAGCCTTTTGATGACTAGGCTACATAATCGTTTTATGGGACAAAATGACATTTATTCAGTGGAAAGACACATATTTACATTACATGTTTTGTTTATTGCACACCACAATTTGATTAAATACAGTAAAATGTTATTTGAGGCTCATTGCCACACATAACCTGGGTTGATTTCTGCATTTATTACCTTTATCTCCCTAGAAAATTTCCTTTAATTATCATCAAATGTTTATTCATCTATGGTGGCTGAATCATTCTCCCCATGGAAATACATCTCCATATTCCAATAATAACATAGTGCTTTTAATGCTTAGAGATGGCAAACCTGGTCTTGTGTTTGTTAGAATAGTTAGACACGTTCAGTGTGCAAATTAATATGAACCTTATAAAATAATTACAAAACCGTGTAACTATTTCCCGGTTAATTAAAACAACCCATGTCCTTATCTGAATTTGAGAGTATTTCAGTATTCAGAATTTCAGTGCCAGAAATTAAATATACAGAAGCAGGTTTGTATATTTTATTCATTTTCTATTAGATCCAGCCTTCAAATTAATATTTAGGCTCCAGACTTAATCAAGTTGGTACTCCATTCCTAGCTGAATTCATTTGTCCATTTCCAGCCTCTTAAGTGCGAGAGCTGATTCAATCAGCTCATCTTTTCTTGACACTGACCTATTTAACTCAGCAAGCCCACAAAAGGTAATGCTTTATAAATATCGTGCCAATTTGGAAACATTTAAAGTGACATATAACAAAAGAAACCAGAATGTTTTACCCATAATACCTAAGGGGGAAAAGATTACCTGGGTGTAACAGTGATAAATGTAGCCTCTGTAAACAATGCTACAGATTCAGTTTGTAATTTGTTTATTTATTAATTTATTTATACACCTTTGTTTAAGAGATTTAGTATATAAAAGCATGGGTAAGAAATTATGATGCATGTATATATTTCCTCATTTCTTAATACCTTTACTCACTCAAATGTCAGTGTGGTGTTAGTTCTAAATGCAGAATCCTAGGTTCTCAAACTGTTTTTGATTTTAGCACCTTAAGGTGATTTAAATCCTTACGGTGGCATCCAGTAATAATGATCCCAACAGGGGTTCAAACAATCGCTATAGCTTAAGGAGAGCAGCTCGTTGTTTTCTCTCCTGATATCCAGTTGCTCAATTCTTGCAGAAGGGTTTAAGATTGACAGATGCATCTCAGTGGTTTAGCCTAGGGGTTAGCGCTGAAGAAGAATGGACACAGACTGCAAATGGCAGACCTTTCAAAATTAGACATTAGTACTCTTTCTCATTTAAATTGTACTGTTATATCAGCCACAGCATATGTAGCCACACATACTGTAATAAATGAATTGTTATTGCATGTAATACACTGTGCTGCCTGACAGGATTGGTAACTACTGTATGTACATTTCCATACAGAATGTATTGAAGTGTTCGATATTGTAGTGTGCTTTTAGGGTACACATATGTTGATTACATTTGTCTCGTGGATGAGGAACTGTTCCATCTTGAGTGTGTTTTATTTGTATGATGATATTATTTTTTAGGTCCTTCTTTCTCCTGTACTGTATTTTGTGGTAAATATTGATGACTATCTCTTGATGATCTGTTTCTTCTGCAGTGCCTGGGAATGAAGGATGTTTGGTGTTTGGGGATTTGAAGGAAAAGTCATGCATCTTCATGCAAAGCAGATTCCACCTGTATGAAGGATATTCACTTTGTAAGGTGAGGTGACGTATTATGAGCACAAACAGCCTGCAACAAAGACCAATAGCTTTGAAGTTACTTTGAAATTTATACAGTAATCATAAGGAGCACATTCTGTAGCTTTCAAAGATGTGCCATTTAATTGTTAGCTTTGTTTTCAAACATGGCTATCCACAGATGTCTGGCTTGTCTTTAGTTTATGAACATGACATGATTATAAAATCCTCACTACACTAGTGAGCTTTTTTTTTTTTGTTGTCTCTTTTATGTTAATAAACCTGGACTACACACGTACGACCATGAGTGTCTATGGCAGAAGTGGCCAAACCGTGGCTCGCGAGCCAAATGCTGAGTGACTCATACATTGTGGCTCAAATGAATCGAAGAAAGAATAATAAACAAAAATGAAAAGAGAGAAAAAGTAAAAATTAACACAACAAGTGTATTATTTTTGTTCTCTGTATTCACTTGTGTTAATTATTCTTTCTTCTCTCCCCTTCTATCTCTTCTCTTCTGTTTCTTTGAGCCTGTATCAGGGACGTCCAGTTAACAGTGTTCGCTGGCTCGCCGAACCCCCGGTCTCTCTTATTAATGAATTGCGCTTCCCTTCTTCTGGATGATATGCATTTCATTTTACCCCTCTCACGTGACCGCCCAAATCTGCCGTGCACATGCGCAGTAGCAGCCAGCCGTCAGCCGTCAGCCAGGACTGGCTGTGATTGGCTAAAAATGTCTGGATGGAGAGCAGCCGGTTAGCGAACACAGTGATCATGCGATTAGCGTGTTTGGGGAAAGACAGAAAACAAGTTTAAGCCGTTTAAATATTAGAATAAAATTCACAAGTCTAATCATCTTTGTCTAATCTCGTCTAACTTTGAAATACTTTGAAATACTCTTATTTGCTCTGCTTCGTTCTTTTCAGTTTTTAATCTGCCATTATTTTGTGCCATCTGTCACTTTTTTTATCCAGAGGCTGCTGTTTTTCAACAATGCTTTAAGTTACTTAAGCTCAGTAATATCTTGCTGTGTTTGGCAAATTTTCTTTTTTTTTTTTGTTAATTTACTGACCACTACTGCCTGTTTGGGGTGATCAGTTATTAAATATACCGTACAGTATATTTGTATTATTTATTATATATATATATATATATATATATATATATAGTATATATATATATATATATATATATATATTATAATATATATATATATAGCATAGCCAACGATCGGTTAGTCGAAAATAAGATTAATTGACTAGTCCATTATCCAGATATATTTATTCTAGGTGTTTTTATTATTTGTTTGTAGCTGATCAGTCTTTTAATAGGTCTATATAAATTATCTGCTCGTTATAAAAAATTATAATCTACTTCATTTTTTTTCCTTTGGCCTTAATTGTGACTTCCATTTAAGGTCTTATTTTTTCCTGTTCTTTTATAACTTGGGATTGATTTAGATTCAGGGATAACTTAATTTTGAATAAAAACACATTACAATTCCATTTGGTGTGTTTAATTTACAGTATTTGTCTTATTTCAAGATCTCACTTTTATATTATTATTTTTTTAATGTAAGAAATGAACAATTAAACGAACCTAAACTAAACCAAAAGATGAAATGCTTTAGCTGTGTTGTCAATTGAAAAAGACATGATGGCTGACATTCCTGACTAATGATAAAGTAATCAAAAAATTATCCACGATAAGACATTGCTGAGGAAACTTTTTGTATCCACTTCCAACAAGAAACAGATTCACTGGACAGAGCTTCTACCACTGAAGCTGGCCCCCTGTACCCAACCCCCTCACCTGCATCTGAGGTATGAACACCCAAAAATTTTGGCCAACAGCCACCACTGGCCTGCATGTTCAAGGCGAGCAACATTATTATGAATCAAAGCACAACACATTTTCATCTGAATATCCTCCTGGATCAGACAATGAGAAACAAACTGGCCTCTTTAGAAGCACGCCTGAGCAGCCAGCAGATGCTCCTTTCAGTGTTCAGTAAAGGAGCTCATTTAACAACGCAAGTGAGTTTTGTATGGAATGGAATATGACTTGTGCCAAAAGTCCTTATTCAGATGAATTAATCTTTTTATAAAATTGGAGTGTTGGCGCTAGACTACAGAATGCATGTTTAAATGATATATTGCAGGTATAAAATTAATATTAAATTTACATATCTTACATCTCGTCATGAGCAGGTACTGTAATCCCTTTCAAAATAAATCCAGCATTCAGATCTTCAAGGGAAGAGCTTGTCAAAAACAATCCTTACAAAAATGTGTGTTTTTATGTGGTGTTTTTAGTGAAATCAGGTCAGTTAATGTATTTTGCTTCATAATAACTGAATATATTTTATTTAAAGTGCGTAATGCATGCAGTATAAACAGAAACAATGGAAAAACACCAGTGTGTTGCATTTATAGTTTAATACACCGTAGCTCTACAGTACAATAAAAATTACACAGAAACTGCAATGCTCTGCAAAGTTTCCCCTTGTTATTGTGTATTTTGCTGACATCAAGGGATAACAACTACTGCACAGAGTTATAATGTTAGAGAATTGCAAACATTTTTAAAACAATGCTAGTATTTAAAATGTCTTGCTCACAAATATTTCAAGTTTTACAATGTGTGTCTTTGGCTCTCAGCCATATGGAAATGTTGGTATTCAGCTCCTAAGGTCAGGAAGTTTGGCCACCCCTGGTCAGGGGGTGTATATATGTAATTGTACATGTATTGCTATGGTGGGGTATTCTGTTTGTATTTGTGTTGTACTGTTGTTATTTAAATGTAGGTTTATTTTGACTGTTGTTTTAGGTTGGCAGGGAAGGGTTAAATGCCTTCCCTGCCAAATCACTTGACGTGCATACTGAATGATTAACAAGCAAGCGAGCCCAGGCATGGCTGTATAAAAGAGGCAGGTACCCCTCAGTCTGGGTTGGGGTTTGTTCAGAGGAGGAAAGTAAGTTAAAGTGATACAAATAACAATTGCTACTCGTGCTGGCTTTAGACCAGCCCGATACTTGCGTGTTTGCTTTATTGTCTGTTTGTTTTATTGTCTGTTTGTTTTGGCCATTGTGCCCTTTTGTTTTGAAAAGTGTTTTGTTTCACCCTTTTTTTTAATAAACATGCGCAACCACGCTTCACAGTGTAGTGTCTGTGTCTTCCTGGTGTTATGTTTCCCACAAGCCATCCTTGTCACAGTTGCCCATGTGTTTATTTCTTAAATGCACATGTCTATATAAAGCAGTTGTAATGAGCACTGGCTGTATTGTCTTAGCTAAGGCTGATCTGAAAACTGATTTATGTTTCACACTTTATTTTCTTTCTGTTTACGTCCATTAGCTCTTAAATCTGAGTCCTGTGGGATGTTGCATTGATGGTAATAATTACCTTCATTTTGTAGATTGAAATTACACTACAGCCATGAAGTCAAATAAAAATGTAATTTGGCCTCACTCATCGGGAGCTCCCTGGCTGCCTCATTTTGTATCAAGTATAATTGCAAAGGGAAAATATTGAGCTAATTCCAGTATTTTTAAGAAGTACCTAGTGAAACTAGCAGTAGTATTTGTTTTTTTGTTTAGTTTTTTTTTTTTTTTTAACACTTCCAGTGTTCTGTCTGATCACTTGCAATTCAATAATACTATTGAAGCACCACAGTGAAGGGTACAGGAGTTAAGAATGGTATAAATACTGGAGCAAGCCATTCATTAATGACAGTGGTGGTCTGTGCAAATAACAGGCATCTGAATGACAGGCCAGTGTGATCTGCTTGAGTCATGCAGCTCACAAAGACCCCTCTGCTCCAGGTTTGTTGAAATTAGACCATATTAAAATTGTCCTTGAACTTTGAGCTTTAGAATTGAAGATGATTTGCGTCTCTAGGTTTCTCCAGACAAGTGGTTATTTAGGATTTCTTTAAGCAATATCCTTTTTTCCTTTTCTATGGTCTGTCAGGCCATGGATGACCATGATTGTCTGTACTTTTTCACTGTAGAACAACCACAAGTCGAGATGAATCTTAACTGCAAGAGCTGCAGCGAACAGATTTGTCTGGAATCTTAACAGCCTTGAGCCCTTTGGAGCACAAATAAAGTTCTCAAGCGTTTAGCACTGTACCTAAAAAAGGCTTGTGTGGAGCTTGTATCTCAATATCAAGCCGGAAACTATGAACGTTTTGTGACGTTTTTTTTTTCCTGTGTCATGTTGTCTGCATTAAAAAATAAGCAAAGCAATGAAACTTAATAAAAAAACTGAAAAAAGTTTAAACATTTTAAATAATATATACATAAATAAGATGACTGACCGTCAGATAATGTGGACAGAAAGGTTTGGCAGTAGGTTTTAGTAGGTGTAAGAATTTGTAAGCTAGATAAGACTTGTTTTACCAACACATGTGCAGTAATATTTGTAACTTGACAAATCTGACTCCCACCTCAACATGCTTAGTAACTTTACATTAAAAAAATACAGTAGTAATAATTACATTTAAAAAAAATCCAAAAAAAATTGCAAAACTTACTTAAAGCAACTTTTTTTTTTTTTAATACAGAGTAATATCTTGCCTACCATTTTGAAACTAGCTCCTATAACACACTGTTCTATAGCTGCTAACATTCATTATGTGGTGACACGTGTCAAACATTATTCCTGTAGCATTTTAGCAAACAGTAAGTGACTTATATGGTGGGTCAATAAATATATTTTTATTCAAGTAGTCTATTTTATATTCACCTCTGTTTGCCTGAGCAATGTAATGGGGAAGAAACAGTTTGTGGTATTGCAACAAGAAGTCATACTGCTCAATTGGATGAGGTATACAGTGAGAAAAGTAATCAGCATTGAGTCAAAGGTGCTGGAAATAATTCCTAAAATGATCCAACCCTACATAGTTTAAAATGTTGCAGTGGAAAAGTGGGGTGTAAGTGCCTGTTTTTTTTAACTTGAGCTGGAATCCCATAGACTATCAATGAGCCTGAATGAACCTGTTTGCAAACGGTATCAAGGTTTTAATTGTAAAATTCAAGCCTGTTTGCGGGTTGAACACTAAAGCAAGTGCAGGTCTATTAACTACTTTGACTATTACGTGTTTGAGCTTAAAAGACATTTTATTTCCCATATTAAATGCACGTGTCTGTGTATTCATTTTAGTCTTTTTAGACATCTAAATAAAATGATGTAGTTAGAATGTACACTTCAGTCATTACAAATGTTATTAAATTTACAAAGTGATGTCAAAGCAGAGGAAATAAGAAATGTAAGGTCTCTTGTTTCTAAACATCTCATGACAAGTAGCATTGATGTGTACTGCTGTACAGGTCAGGTAATCTTCACAATACCTTCTTGTACAGAATTGTCAAACTCCACCTTGGAGCCCAACTTCTTCGACTTATGTCTACATAAATATTTAGGTTAACTATTTTCCATCTTTCTGTTAGAGGGATGGGATAGTTTTCTAAAAGTATACCAATTGGTACATTAGCTTAACTATACAGAGCATATATCTTACTTCTAAGGCTGTCAAACAGGGTCGGTCTGCACTTATTTTAATAGATATGTGTGTAAGTATATAAAGACAGAGGGTTCAGATGGAGCTTACTCTAAAGCACTTTATCAGAAAGCAAAACATAATCTTTGAGCCATACTTCGTGTTGCAGGCCCTCATTTGTCAGTGGCCCCAGGCCCTGAATGTACAGGTGATTTTCCACTGGCTATTTTTCGAGCCGAGCGAGAATTAAATCATGAAACTCTGGCCTAACAAAACATCTGAAACTAGCTAGTAGCTGAGTCGGTCCAGAGGCCGGGTTCATGATTTTTAGCATTAAGCTGCGGCGTCTAAGTCCAAGAATCTTGTTCAACAGATCCAAATTACTGCTCCCTCTCAAATAAGCATTCTCCTTTTTGAATAATCAGCCCGTTGTTGCATTTCAGTTGTATTCAGTAACATATGAAGAATAAAAATGAAGAAAAACACAACCATAATCTGGATCCACCATTCAAAACTCAAATACTGCGCCTCTTAATAAAGTATCATCTACATGCGACTCCACACATTCATTGCGTGTGACGTCAGCTGCATGGCTTGGGTTCTGCGTGGAAAAACAACCAGGCTCCCCCTAAGCTACACCCGACTGGCTTGGTGTGGTCCCTCCACTGCTCGGGTGTACAGTGGAAAAGAGTTTATATACACTACATGTCTTTCAAGGCTTTGTTTCTTCAGTTCCTTCTATATCTATTTATTTTTAAAAAATAGCTAATAACACCTTCACTTGCAAGGCTGTAAACCTAAATATGGTTATTATCCAAGGCTTACTCTTTGCTTGCGATGAGAGTCAAAGCCATAAAGGGGCCAGTTCTGCACAGCAGTAGAGACTTTAGGTCCTGAAAGCTAGTCAACAAGGATAAGTGACTTTATGGGAAACTTTTGCAATACAGAAATAATCTATTACATGGAACATTAGCTTTTTCTTTCACTATCAAGTTGTTAAGTATGAAGCGGATTAGAATATATTATCTTTATGAGTTAACTATAGTTTAGGCTTTACCATGTGTACCATTTTACAAGTTTAGGAATTTACTTGGCAATAAAATACACAGTAGACTCATTTCAACAACAACGTATGAAAACAATATGAGTGTGATAGAAGTTTTGCTTGAATGACCTGCTAACATCAGAAGATGTGGTAATCGTGAGAAGAAGCAGAAGCTTCCAATATATTACTGTATTACTATTTGTGTACTTCATACTTCAGAACAGCAAAAGATCAAATCCAGCAGCACTTGTTTATCTAACCCCTTCCTTCACAGGTTCACCTGACAGAATGAGAGTGACGCTTTTTTTTTTTTTATCAAACCTCCACAAGATATTACGCTGCTGAACCAGAAAAAAAGAAAAAAAAATCTCCAGCACTATTATACCAGAAATAATCACTAAAAGCACATATGTGTAGTATAAAAATATAATTTCTAAATAACATAACATTTGTTATAAACTGCATCCAGTTTATATTGCAATGTAAGTTACCGTACTGGGGGGGGGAGGTATACTGTACTGTACTGTATTTAAATGATATTTAAAGCAGTGAAAAATACATTAAGACAAAATCAGCAAACCTACAGTTTGTAGCACTGAAAACTACAGTAATGGTAAATGAAAAAACATCTAAACGACTATGGCACCACAATATGGTATGGTGCTGTTAACGTACGATGAGTACCGTCGGCTAGCACTTGCTTTTTCTTTATTAAATGCAATATCAGCAGTAATACAGTACTGTACATTTTAACTTTAAAATGTTTCTAATGGCTTGTCAACTGGTAACGGGTTTAAATCTATGGCAAAAGCACTCTGGATCGCGAAAGGGAAAAATCTCTCCAATTACTTCCTCTTTCTTCGCCAATAAAGAGGACTGGGCTGTCAGGGCAGCCAACCAATCTTTAAACTGCTCACAGTCCCATCCCAGAACTACTGGTTCCGGCAATCGAGGACATAATCCTACCTGCACCTGCGTCACCTGCTGGCCAATAGTCATACACACATTGATCTTGGGATAGGAGGGGACATCCCCATGAATACATTTAATATGCACCCGTCCCAATATACGTTTATACCCCGGTGAGATTAGGCTCTCTTGTACCATCCACTGTCACAGGAATAACAAAACCCTTGTGCTGAAGTGACTGAGGTAATTGAACTTGCCTACCTGGTCGGCTGAGGTCACACTCCACGGGACAGTCTCGGGCGAGTTGGCCCGCCTCCCTGCACGTCCAACACCTCGGTGGGTTAGTTTCTCTCCCCAAAGTTTTGAAAAGAGGGGGAAACACTGGAGCCATAAAAGGGGCTCGCCGATAAGGCGTCTGCGCGAGACCCCAGTCCGACACTGCAGCAGCCCGTGGGTATCCCCACCCTGCCTCAGTTCCCGGGCTGGGAGCTCCCACCGACACCCCCCGACCAAATCCTAGACTACCCCTTCCCCCCAGTCCCTTCGCCCTCTCCGGGGCCGGTGGAGGGGACGATCCGGGAGCCGCACTCCTCCCCGGCAGTTTCACAGGCGTTGGCTCTGCTGCCTGGTACTGCTCAGCTAGTTCGACCGCCTGATCCAGAGTATCTGGTGCCTGTCGCTGGACCCATAGCCGTGGACCCGGGGTCAGACACTCCAGAAACCGCTCCACCACGGTCAGCTCCACCAACCTAGCTTTGGTGACCGCGTCCAGGTTCAGCCAGCCCATGGCGTAATCCTTTAGCCGGTGGGCAATAGCTCGGGGGTGCTCCCCCGCCTCAAACGGCTCCTCCCGGAATCTCTTACGGTAGCCCTCCGGGGTGGCCTCCACATGATTCAGGATGGCTGCCTTTAGCAGGGGGTAATCCAGCATGTGCTCCGGGGACAGTGTCCTCGCAGCTGCTTGAGCCTCCCCGGTGAGTTGGGGTAACAAACAGCTAGCCCACTGGGCATGGGGCCACCCGGCCGAGATCGCCATGGCCTCGAACACCTCCAAGTAGGCGTCAGGTCAATCCTCGGCCGTCATCTTGGTGGGTCTCTGTAGGGAGTGGTCTGGAGCTGCGGGTCTGGCCGCCCCCTGCACCGCCGTTGTGAGCGTCTGTCGCAGGAGGTCCATCATTGCGACAAACTGGGTACCATCCATTGCTAGTCTGCTCCTTCTGTAGCTGCACTGCTTGGGGCAGTGCCAATGAATTCCACTTCTGACACCATGTGTGGAAGGGTGGTGGGTAATTCACTGACACAGGAGACAGACAGGTGGATTTGGCAACACCGCACAGGTGCCCAGTTTTATTTTCGGGGTGCTGTTTTTCAGTTTATCCTGCAGATGGCGCTGTGGGTCCGTGGTCTGATTTACCAACGATGGTAAACAGAACCACGGGCATATCAAGCGATGGTACACAATACCGGCGCCTTGCAGGTGCTCAAAGAAATAACAATGAAAACAGAAGGCAAAAATAACAAGGGACAAAATAACACAATAGCAAAACTACAAATAAAAGGTGCTGCACTCTGCAGCAATATCCCGGTCGCCGCTGCCCGTGCGACCCGGATCTCCGTCCTACACTGTCGGTTGCCTAGCCTGCTCTGTTATATTTTTAAGGGGTCTGCCCAAGGGTTCCCCGCTCTCACTGTCTCACTGTGACACTTTCGTGTCTTTTTCTCTCCCGGCTGGTTCTCGGTCCGTGACCAGCGTTTCCGCACTCTCAGCAAGTCTATAAGGGCAGACCTGAGGAAACAGCAGAGCGTTATTTTATAGGACCAACAATCACCCAAGACTAGCCTCCCAGCCATTCAGAGACGGGGAAAGTCCACACACCCACTTTCCCACCTCCCCGTGTCACTGCCATGACTCACAGGCGGTTGTTGGGCGACTGCCGCCCTCTTCCTGCAGCCCGTGAACATGCCAGCAGAGTCAGCTCAGATCTCTCCCTGCTACAGTTAGAGAGAGCAATTGAACCAAAAACCATGAATTGTAAATACTATAAAATAGCGCTTCATGCCTCCAGCAGTAGCTCTATTCACTAAGATAATTATATGCACAAATAAAGCGAGCTAAATGATTAGTTTGCAAGTTGTCACAACACGCTGAATTGTGCATGAGGTTTACAAACACTGGCCTCTTTTCACCAAAGTGTTGTTGCTTAGAATTTTTTTTAGAAAAGTTTACCAAATTTAGTATTTACATTTTTTCTTAGATCGTGAGTGATTCCTCAAACTGTCATTTCAAAAAACATCGATATTCAGAACACCTGTTCTGTCGGATTTTCCACCTGTTTCATGTTTTCTCTATTAACGGCTTCCATTAATTCAGGCATGTTGACATAACGTGTTTATTCACTTTCTGTGCTCTTTTTAAACAGTCCAATGATTGTGACCTGCTTGTTCGATAATTGTTTAGCATGAACTTCAAGTTTGATGTTCATGTTTTTGTGTACTGCACTGTCAAGATGCTTGTCAAAGTACCTTCTTAGACAATCCAAAGACACATTACAAATTGAGCAAAACAGAATCCCACCATCTTCATGCAACGCCCCTTTTTCGTAGCTTTGACCTTGATCTTCTGTTGAAATTAATTTAGCTTTTTTTTTTATTTGTCAACTGTCTGCAATTTTTATGTTAATCATACACTGCAAGCTAATAAATCAACAATATCTAAACAACCATTTTAAACCTCCCACCTATGACTCGCATCTTATGTCATTAAACAGTATAAGTAGTGTTCCGCATTTTCAGTTTTTATCTTTAAAAAGTTAATTTTACACATATTAAACTAGGGATAAAATAAGTTTAAAAAAAAAACTAGTTTTAAATTGAAACATATGTGAAAATCAGGGGAAAAAAATCTCAGAAAAAAACAACAAAAAAACACTTTACATCCAGAATATGATGAGTAGCGGTTCTGATTTCTGATTAACAATGTCCCTGGTATGTATGATGATCATAATCTGTGCAAGTTGAAGCCATATTTTCCCAAGCTAGCTGGTACTTTGTGAAGACATCAGCACAAAACAAGCCAGGTTTATTCGCCTTGAAATTATAAAAAAAAAAAAAAGAAAATTGATAACTAAAGCATCACCATTTTCTGTCAGATATTTACGATTAAGATTGTCGGTGTTAGGCAGTGTTTTACTACAGACAGTTCCTTCACACAAAGTTGCCAATACAAAGCTCTCTGCAATAAACAGTGGCTGACCAGCAAAGCACAGCGCTCTGACAAACTCATTAACACAGTCATTCTGCACTTTCTTTTTATTAAAGCACATGTAAAAGCAGGATGAATGGATTGCTTGTCTCTCAGTTCACTTTCTTGTTTTAGTTTCATGTGTCGCTTATTTTTCAGTATGTTATTTTATTGTCTGCGTGAACATGTACCTCAATGCAGCAGTATTGCAGCGCTATGCATCCTCTGCCTCATCTGAGCCTCTTTTGCTATTTTTGCTTTTTGTATACTTTAAAACATTTGTTTTGTTATATATTACTACAGGTGCAGAGCGTGTTCACGTGTACAGAACACACAAAATAGTTACACTGTATTTCAACACGTGTAAGGCTGCGTGACAGCTAACACTTGTTAGGCCGCTTGTTAGCTGAACTATAAAAAGGAAGGCGCGTGTGTGCTCGGGGGTTCTTGAGGTTCTGTGTGCAACTGGCTTAATGAACGACTTAGATTTTGTACGGTTCTCCTTGTCTGGGCTCTCTTATTTCCAGACCCACAAGACATAACATGTTTTCTTAATTCTGATTTACGTTTTCTCTCCATTATTCATCCACTAAAACTATTGTATTTTTGCGTAAGTATTTAAATTTAGTTTTTGATCAAGCTAGTAGTTACTACGCCCTGCACTTGCCACAATAATCAGACTTTGATTGGCCAACATAATCAGGTGATAGTGTGTTTGTGAAGTGACAGAGAACCACGTTTGAATGTTATTTGATCCTCTGACATCTAAATGTTTGCTGTATCCTAGGATACAGTGTAAAACTGCTTATTGCAATGTTGGAGTCAAAATAAAACAGCATTTTAAGCTAAATATTGTGTATTTCCTAGAAAATAGTACCGGGAAAATATTGAATAATAGACAAAAATTGGTTAGAAATCAGTAAAACCGACGTCCAGTTAAAAAAAATAATCCTGTAACTCTATTGTCGTATTTTTTATACACAAATAAGCTTACGTGATTTGAAAAACATCACTTACAATACAAGCAACTTCTTACACTACTTGGTTTGATTAAATTAGTAGTACACAACAAAATATGAAAGATGATTCATTTCAACAAACAATGACAACTTTTTAATGAAAATATTGTAGCCTACTTCAATCTGAACATTGGCCTGCTATATTATTGTAGCAATCTCGGTTAACACAGGAAGGCGCCTCACACAGGACAAGGCAATCCACAGACAGGCGGAGGGCGGGCGTGAACCTGGGACCTCTCGCACGAAAGCATAGCGCCGATACCTCTGTACAAAAGAGCCGGCTCCTTCACAAGGAGTGTATATCGGGCTTATGTCTTTGTATGTGATTACGTGATCTACCAGCCCTGCTGCTGCCTTCCCCCATGTACGCTACACTCTCCCCTGCAAGCCTCAAGTCCGCCCTGGACTTGCTCACCAGGCTACAGTCCGACGAGTGCGTACCTGTGTCCACTTCTGACACCAATGTAGCTATCTTGGTTCCTGCAGGCAAAGACCCTCACACAGGGTGAGGCAATCCACACAGAAGCGGAGGGCGGGCGCGAACCCGGGACCATTCGCACTGAAGCATAGCGCCGATACCGCTGTGCAAAAGAGCCGGCTCTTTTGCAAGGAGCATATATCGGGCTTATGTCTTTGTATGTGATTACGTCACCTACCAGTCCAGTGCAGAATATGTGCCATCTGAGAATAGGGTGACCTCAGTGCTAGGGCCTGTCGGGAAGGAGAAGGTGTGCCAGCTGTGGGAGTGACACCGGGTGGCAACCTCATGATAACCACACAATCCCGGTCCAGGAGCCAAGGGTGCAGCGGAGTGCAACGGAGCCATATATGCTCTTCAGAGAAGACAGTATGAGTTGCTTCAGTCCACCCTTCCTGACATAAAAACATACTTGTCAGAACACACCGCAGCAATGCAGAGCCAGAGTGTTGCATTGAATCGCATGCTACAGCACTGGAAGAGGTGGGGGACGGCAATCACTTGCTGGTGTTGAGTGTCTCTACACTCACTGCCAGCTTCCAACGTGGTGTTGACATGTTCCCCCAATTGCGCTAATGACCACAGTACAACGCCAGGTAATCCAAGCACCTGCGCAGCATTGCCACCAGCTCTGTCTTCAATGTGTCTCCGTAGGATAAGGGGAAGTGGGCGGGGAATGTCTTGCCCTAAACACTCACATCGTCCTGTGATATGGTTAAAGAGAAAGTAATTCTGTATGTTTAACTCTGCAAATAAACATTTGTTGGTTCAACTTCATATACCTCTGGTTTATGTTAATCAAATGTTATCTAAGCACATCACTAGTTCCGTCAATTTAAACATTTTACATTCCAAAAGGTGTTCGGGGAACCTTTTTTGTTAACGTTTAATTGTATTTACCAACTCGCTGGGGGTACAATACGCAGAATAATATGTCAAAATACAAATTACTTTCAAAACATTGTATTCTCCAATATAAAATATTAGAAATTACAAAATACTCTGCCATTTGTGTTTGTGATACAAAATACTTCAACATTAGCATGTGCATTACAAAGAATATATGGTGGGGATTCTTGAGCGCATGAAAGTGTTCTCTGTTTGTTTGTCTGTCTTACATTCAAGTTAAATATGTACTTGCATTGAAAATAAGTGTGGATGACATGTTATCTCATTACTCTCCCACTGGTCATGTTCTGTTTCTCCTTGATGTCCTCTGCAGGGGGGTCAGCATCAATATTGGCATCGTCACTATCCCCTGCTAGTGCATTGTTGACAGCTATGTTATGCAGAATGCAACATGCAACAATTATTTTGCACACTTGTAGCACACCACTGGAGCTAGCTAAAGCAACTTTTCAACACTCCAAATATGCACTCAATAACAGAGTGTGTAGCCACGTGTGTTGTATTGTACCGAATCTCTGGCTGCATTTAGGGGTCCAACAACGATGTAAGTAGCCAAGGTCTGATCCCGTAACCAGCATCACCTATGAAAAGCATTACCAATGTTAGCAAATTGCCCATGCTTACTATCATTGAGATATAAAATACATATTATAGCCTAAATTACTTCCCAAGAAGCCAACCAGGTCCATATACACCCTCATCCAAATCGTCACAGAGCCCAAACTGTCTGAGAATATACACATCATGTGCCGAACCGGGATAGCTGATGATCACATTGAGAATCTCATTTTCACGTCACGCACCATTTGTACATTAACAGAGTGATAATGCTTCTGATTATTAAAAATATGTTAAACTTGATAAAATTATTAAATGAACTGGGAAGGTGAAGACTAATGTAAGATACTGTAAAGAAAATAAAATGCATATTTTTCATGACAGGCAGTCAAATACATGATTTCTGTGAAGCACGTGATATCGTGAATTTTCCGGTGCCCCTACATATAAGGCTAAGTATGATCTGTGCAGTTTGTATCTAGTTATTACCATCTCCTCACACAGCCCAAGTAACGTCTGCCTGCTCCGAAATACTCTCTCCCTGACTCATCTTCTTGCTCTCCTGTGCAGCTCTTCTGCTGGTTCTGTGACACCACCTGTTTTCAATAAGCGGTACTTTTATCTCACGCTGAGGCACCTAGCAAAGTTAGCGCCCTTAAGTGAATGTGGTTTGCATATCAAATACCTCCCATGCGGTATTTTGTGACGTAAGTTGTATATATTTCCATACATTAACATTATTCATTATATTTAAATGACTCGAACGCGGTACTTTTTCCACGCACTAGGTTGGCTGCCACTGGTTAGTGAATACAGCAAGTGTACAAAGCCCACAGTGACAACTGTGAGTCTAACAACTCACAGTTGTGTGTACTCTAGTCCCATCATTTTCCTACTTATTTAAAAGAGCCTATTTGTAGTTGAAGGCTTAGGCCTCTTACCTATTATTTTCAAGGCACACCTTTTAACTTACAATTTCCATCCACCAAAACCATTCCTCTGTCACTGCACTGAAGATGTATGAATGGCTCCAGCTCCCAAGAAAGCAAACTTTTAGAGTGCTGTGACGGGGTACACCCCTCCCCTGTGTGTATTTTGTTTATTTTGTATTTGGTTTGTCATACTATTATTTAAATGTACTGCTTTATGTGTGTTTTATTGTTATAATTTAAAGTAGTTTGGCAGAGAAGACAACGTTTGCTTTACAATCTTTGCCAGACTACATCTCGTGAGAATGTGTGGTCGGCAGAGAACAAGATTGACAAATTGGCTGTCGGTCACACAGATGAGAAAACCTGCTCAGAAGGTAGTCGAGGGATAAACTAGGTAATTGATGGCCAGTTAATCCCTCGACTGCAATATAAAAACCAGCAGCTTTTGCTAACTGGGGTTGGTTGTTCAGAGGAGGAATGTAAGAGAGAGATCTCTAAAAAGTAAGAATGAAAACAAGTGCTACTCGTGCTGGCTATAAACCAGCATGTTACTTGTTCAAATTTATTGTCTGTTTGTTTTGGATACTGTGCCATTTTGTTTTAATTTCTGTTTGAACAAAGCATTTATTTACAACAAATATGCAAAGCAGCGCTTCATACCTGACGGAGCGGTGACTCTCTTCCAGGTCTGACGTCACCACAAGTCATCCTTGTCTCTGCATAATTATACTGTTTAACACATTGGTATTAATGGGCCACCTGTTTCCTTTTCTCATGGCAATCAAAAATGCTATTTTGGGAATGACCAGCAATACTGACAGACAGGTTGCTTCACTGATATCAAGGTACTGAAAACCAGAAAGGTTACAGACACTTTGGGAAGAAAGAAGCAACGACATATGTTGTCATTAGTTGACACTTTATGTACCAGACAAGATTGACTATCTGTCTGAGTTCAAGGGCTTTACAGCTTGTGTGAATTAAGAGCAAATACTGTTTCACATTTCATTTCATGTCGCAGTACCTGTCTTGTAATGTTTTGATTTGTTGGCTGTGTCTTGTTTTGTTGTCTTGTTTTTCTGCCTTGTGTTGTGTTTTGCTCATTATATCTAAAGTTAATACATTTCTTAATTTCATATAAAAACACATTCTCTATTTCTGCTGAACTTTCTCATAATTATGTGTAAGTGTTAATGTGGCCAGACTTTAATATACTCAAAGACAAAACTATTACCTTTCATATTTAGTTTCTTTTCAGGCCTTTAATATACTTTGGATGGAGAAGCCTTTCCATTTGTCAGATGCTATAGATCTAGTAATTCTTGATTAGGCAATGGCCAGGTCACTAAGCCTGACAGCAAATCTGATTCATCTGCTCTAATGTTTAATCTTGTGTGGCCAAGGATTTCATTAGTATTTCTCAAGGATCATATCTAGGTCTGAAAAGCTAGTGCGGCATGTGTTTTCTGCAATTGGCTTGAAGAAGAAAGAGCCACTGTAAAGATGAATGTCTTTTAATCTTGAATCTGCCATGGCAACTCTCTAAAATCTGAGCATTATAATACAATACTGTGCATTGAGCAGTAGGTTTGTTATCGGCTCAATAATGTGTTTGTTTTTAGATTTATACATTCACCCAACATTCATTTAGCCTGTTTATAATTTGACATCATTATGTGTTTAGGTTACTTGACAAATCTGCGGCACGTAGAATAATTTACAAGTAAACAGGTTTGAGGTCCTTTCACACCAGGGTCCAGTACATTCATTTATTGCATACTGTACATTAGTACTCATATTTTTCAAGTAATTGCCTTTAAGAAGTATTTATCGGCAGGTATTAAATACATCAAAACACACCTGTTTCTCGTATTGATTTCAAAACATGAAAGGCTGCTCTTCCCTGACCTTTACCAATCAATAGCAATTAACTTCTGCATTGCATGTTTTAAAAGCCAACTGAAAGCAACTATTCCTCTCTTCTGGGGTGCTGACATGTTTACTGCTGTACAGAGGCCATAAATTGACAATGAAAATATGCTGTAAAAATAGCAAATGCAAGTAAATCATCACATAAACGTGACCTTTCCTTAAACTGGAGCTAATCCTGTGGAAAGTGGGATATGAATTTCTTTGTCGAGTTTAATCAGTGACAACAGTTTGTCCAGCACTAATCCTATAATTCACTGCAGAGATAATGTATTTCTAAGGAAACTAAGGAAAGTGAAAAAATATATGCATGTCAAAAGGATAAAATAAAGGTTAAGACAAATAATAATTTGTAAAATATAAACTTGTTTTAGCTGGTTTGATTACGACAAGTTCTACATTAAATACCACTGTCAGCTTGTTACTGATTGATACTCAATAAAGGGAAACCAAGGGTCTCCATTGTTTCTTAAGCAATGAACCCGTTTTTATTCCATTTACTTAATATCTGTCAGGTAATTTCTTAAAGGTAATTACTCAGAAAATCAGAGTATCCATATAGCCCTACTAAATATACATGGAATATTCCCATGTATATTTAATTTTAAAGTTATTATGAATTATTATTTCAGCTACTTAGTGCTGAAAGAAAACATCATTCTGTACTTTGTGTGGAATGTTGCATTCATTAACAGTAGATCCTTATGGTGATTTGATGCCTTTGGAGTGAAGGCATCTTGACAACATGAAAACGTGCTGGGCGCTGGCGCTTTGATGCCATGTGCTGGGTGTGAAAGGACCAACAGTCAACAGGCTGTTTCATGGATGGCAGCAGATTTTAGGTAATAATGATTTTTTTTTTTTTTAAACTGAGGTCCCCATCCAATAATGACTCTTGTGTGGGGTGCAGGGTGAGCCGCACAGTGGGAAGTTGGCTGGTTCATATCCTGGAAGTGACGAGTTTCTGATTTGGATTGGGTCGGCTACTGTCAGTATATAGAATTTAAGAATAGAAAGTAGCTGTAAACAGCATTGCTAGTGTTGACAATTCTGTGTCAGCTCACCAGCTCCCCATAATTGAAACTTTCAGGATTTCAGTAGCAATAATGCAGTTGGAGTAGCTCTGTTTTGCATTTATTCTTTTTAATCATGTCACGTAATGCGGATTATTGCAGGGGTAAATTAATTTACAGTACAATGACCCTCAAATGACTCCTTTCTACTATTTTACCTGTGCTGTTAATATTTGTAAAATGTATAGGAAGCACATGTGTTATATGCAGATTTTTCTTTTTGTATAAACCTACTCACACTGAAGCTTTGTCTTGTCTGTCTCAGTTTTACTATCACCGTTTACCATACCTACTGTTGTTCATTTGTGGCAGTAGAAGCACGTACCACAGTAGCTTTATGAAAGGCAGATGTACCCCATTGCAGCAGTTTTGCAACACCGCACTGAAAGGATAAGAAATCACACTCTAAGGAGCTTTATTCAAGTTCATTACTCAGGCACTAGACAGGCCGCAAAATGCACAGTTACACACTTTTAATAATAATACTTTAGTAATTCTGTATTACATTATTTTGCTAGCTTTTATAAAGCACTGACTTTGCTGTTTTTACAAGTGATATCATGTGATATTTTTATTAGTTTGTTAGTAACTCATAAACCATAAAAAAATACTTTTACCCTAAAAGTACTGTTTGAAGGAATGTTTTGTAAAAGACACTTTTTAAAGCCCATTTTGATTCATTAAAGTGTGTAGCTCATGAGACATTTTTCAAATGTTTTAGAGCGGGTGTATTAGTTTATTCTTATGTTCCAATATGTTGTTTAGCCTAAAACAATAATGCAAATCACATTTAAAAAAAAAAAAATATAGTCCTTAGTTTTGTGACTAGTGCCCACTATCATTATTTTTTACTTAGCGGTGAACCATCAAAACACTTCTTTCACTTCCGTGCCCCTGTTAAACATGCACTGTACTATGTATCCATTCCAAGATTTCCACTGCGAAGGAGCCACTGATATTGTATCATCCACCAGGGAAACAAGCTTCCTTTCCTTTCCCCTCACCCTGTTTTTTGTAATAGATATTAATGGTACCATTCTTCTATTCAGAGGAAGGTCAAGGTAAAGCGCCATGAAAGGGCTTTGGCATTAAGACGTGATTACCAATTACAGCTCTGCACGTGGCAGGATGGTGACTAGTTCCCTGTCTGGCTACTCTAAAGCTAATTAGTCTTCCGATAGTCACTATGTTCTCAAGGACAAATGGTATGTACATTGAACAAAGCCAGTCATGTTTATACATATAGTAATTATTTTTTTTATACACAACATATTTTTCATTTACTTTCTTCACTAGGAGTCTCTAAAGGATTAAAAATAGAATGATGTGTTTTTCACTGTATCCTAGCAACTAAAAGTCAATAAACATAGAATTACAATTTGTTTTATTGCAGTGTTACTACACATACATGTTTATCTTGGTAGACTGAAATTGAATTTGTTACATTCATGTTCCACTTACAGTATTGGAGTTGCCCTCAGTGCTGCTTTAATAAGAATATGACTATGCATTATAGATACTGAATAGCATTTTCTTTCTAGAGGTATTTTGATGTTGCCTTTTTTCTTCTAGGTGACTTTCCCAGTGAGAATATTTAAGCTGTTGGGGGTAGAGACTATAATTGTTACAAATGCTTCTGGGGGCCTGTGTGAGGACTTCAAAGCAGGAGACATCATGATCATTAAAGACCACATCAACCTGCCTGGCTTTGCTGGCCAGCACCCACTATGTGGTCCCAATGATGAAAGGTAGGTTCGATTAACATAGCTGCTCATATTTTTAAACACTGTAGCACTGTCAAAAAACTGATTTTTATATAATAGTGTACTATATATTTGCCATGCTTATATAACACACACACACATACACACCCTGGTAGCATTTTATATTAAGGTGCTGCATATTAATATTTTTTAAACATTTTATATATTCATGTGAACTTAACATGCAGCCTACAGCACTCAGTATTCCCTGGTGGTCTCCCATCCAAGTACTAACCAAGCCCAACATTGCTTTGCTTAAGCCTTGCATGGTAAGTTCGATTTGAAGAGCTTTTTGCCGTCAGAGACGCTGCCCAGGGGTCACTACAAGGAAGTAGCTCTTCTTGACCCCTTTATAAATATATAATAGGTGCTTAATAACTATGTTACATAATGTTAATAAAATACTGTAGATGGTTTATAACCATGCGATACACATAGACAGAATTACAGTTTTATAAAGGAGACAGTTTTTAGCCACCTTTTCTAATTTGGGATGTTTAAACGTAATTCTGTCTATGGATATTGCATAGTTACAAACCATATACAGTGCTTTATTAACACTCTATAAAATAGTTATTAATATCTGTTATGTATTTATAAAACATTGGTAAGCCACACCTTAATATAAAGTGTTACCAACATACTCAATACTAGCACATCCTTTGTGAAAGGAGACTCATTGCCTCAAATAGTTTTTTGAACAGCTTTTAAATGTGTGTTCCTAACAACATCAATTACTATAATGTCATTAAAGGTTTGGAATCCGTTTCCCTTGCATGTCTGATGCTTACAATAAAGACCTGCGGAAGCTTGCACTTGACATCAGTGCACAACTTGGCTATTCTGACTTTGTTCGAGAAGGCGTGTACTGCATGGTCAGTGGACCAAACTTTGAGACCATAGCTGAGGCCCGCATGCTGCACATCCTTGGAAGTGACTCTGTGGGTAAGTCCATGTGTCCCATTCTAGAGCTTTCCAGGCAGGGATGTCTTTGGAGTTCATTACAGTAGAGTAACATGCTTCAGAAAGTCATGGTTCCCATGGCAACCTTTGGAGGTGATGCCATGGTGATTTCTTACACTGGCTGGCAATTATTTACTAACTAATTTAGGTAGGGAATCTCACTATATATTTGGTAAATACTTCTTGTTAACTGTGATTGTAGAGAAAATGTGTGTGATTGCCACAATAAAATGCATTGTGCAGAAAGCTGCATGATGGCTTCTAGGTTTTATGAAAAAAATAAATTAAAACCAGGTCAGATTAACCATACTATTGTTGTGCTGTTTTGTAGTGCTACTATAAATCTTTAGCATGATAACATTGGTTTATGTGTAGCTTTAAACATTCTTCAGGGCCATGAAAAATGTAGGGTTACTTTGTGCCCTGCAACTGAAAATGTACTTTGTCACAGCTTACTTATGTGCCAATTACTACAAAATGTAAGGAAGTGGTCAGAAATTACAAGAGAAGAAGGGGATGACCCTCCCTTTCCCCACTTCCAGAAACTGGCTGACCCAGGCTATTAAAACATATATGATCTGGATGGATTGTTTTCCATCTTGATGTTCAAGATGTTTGATGATGTCCATATCAAAGCTTACCCAGATAAAATCTTTCGTTAAAGCTTTCATTAGTTTTTAATTCTGTAAATAGTGAATGATGGCAGTCTTGATCCAGTATTGCCAGAATTACCCACAGAAGAGAGCTTCTGAGCAAAATCAATCAATAAAGAACCCCAGTGTACTCATGGGAAGGACATCTATCAGAAGTAAATAAACCATGTGTAAAAAACTGTTACCCACCTTATTTCACCTGAAAAACCCAATGTTTTTTCTTTATTAGTATATCAATAAACTCTGATTTGTACATATGTATTGATGTTAACAGTTTCAAATTTCAGTTTTCAATATTTTTGAAAGTGTTTGCATAGAGTTTGCAAGTAAACTGTTTACATTTGAAAAACCTATCATTTTAATCACACAAATGCAATCTACAATCAGAAACACATCTTCATTAGATATTAACGCTGAGGCATTTGAATAGCTTTAGTTAAAATGGATGGTTTATTAAGGATTCAGCGGGAGTCCAACAGTGTTTTTTCTTCATAATGTTAATTGTCTTTTAATTAAGAAACCACCTCTCCTTATCTATTCAAGGGATGAGCACTATTCCAGAAGTCACTGTAGCGAAACACTGTGGTTTACGTGTGTTTGGACTTTCACTCATCACCAACAAAATATCTCTGGACTACAGCAGGGAAGAGAAGGTCAACCACGAGGAAGTCCTTGAGATGTGCAAGATGAGGGCTGAAATGTTGCAGAATCTGCTCAACACCCTAATAGCCAAATGCAATCAGGTTGCTGGTATAAACAGCAACTAAAACCATAGGGCTTGAAAGAAATTCTCTTAAATATGTAGTGGCTACAATTCACTGCAGCAAAGATCTGCAAATCATCGCTAGACCAGTAAAACCTGATAGGGGAAGACTCCTATATAAGTTGTTGCATGAAGCTCTTAATATTGTCATAATTGGTCTATACGAGGGAGTCCATCAAAGGCTTTCCCCAAACACTTAATCACAGCTAACAGAATAGTTCCTTAAATGTTCTCTGCCATGAACATCCACTCATTGTATGAGTTTCAAATGTGCAAATTTGTATTTTCATTTTAGAATATGATACAGTATCTGGTACTGGTCAAAGTTAAAGAAATCTCTATTTGAAAGCCATGCTATTTGATTGTCTTGCACATCCTCAGTAATTTCACCTGGAAAATGAAATTATTCCCACTGCTTCACTGACATGAAATGAACAAAGAAGTAGCAGGCCTGGGTGGCAAGGCAAGCAACTTGGAACTTTCTTTTACCTGGCGTATGCAGTACCAGCTTTAACCTGGTGTATGTAGTACCAGCTTTAACCTGGTGTATGCAGTACCAGATGTCTCGTTTAAAATAAAAACACACGTTTACTTTCAAGACTGCACTGCCAAATGTTAGTGCAAAATGAGTAAGATTTGGGGAAATATTTTGTTAGCTACAATTAAATGAATAGCTCTTGCCAATTGTGTTTTTTTTTTGCTATCTTACTAAAATAGGTTTCATGTGTGGGGGTTATGGGTCCAAATGCCCTGCAGTAAATTGTTGACTCACACTGTAAATGCATAAATACAGTATATAACAGAAAAGCAGTATTTATACATCAAGCCCAATTCTGCATGTGCTGGAATTCAAGCATGAGGTACTGTAGTTAAAAAATGATATTGGATATGTCCTTTGGACAACCTGTTAACTGGTTGACTAGTTTTGCACATTTAGATTGCTCGCTACCTTATTGATTGACTAAATATGCACATGTGGAATGTTAGTTACTTGTTTGATTTATAAAGACAAATAAAACCCACCATATATATTTTTTTTTTCTGTAACTAAAGCATCATTAATCATTAATAACAACATTATTGTTGTAAGCCCTTATTTCCACAACCCTTATAATCCCCCTTCACAGTGTCCTTTACTCCTACCCTCTATTTCACCACTGTACTACCACTGAATGGTATATTGCAACCATCACCAGAAGTCAAGCTGACATTGGATGAAGGAGGGAACTCCCACATTGAATCAACATAAGCATACCTCTCTTTGTCTGTGCTGTGTTTTGAGTTTCCCTCCACTTCCCCAAACTCCACCTCATTTCCAGCCTTGCTCAGGGCTTCCTCAAATGTAAGCTGTCAACTAATATTTTGAGGCAGCACACAGTGCCTCTGAAAGTCAAGATCAAGCTCCAAATCTAATTAAACACAAATAAATCACATACCCTGTCCTGACTGAATATATTTTTTAATATATATTTTAAACTAAATTCTTCTAAGGTACTAAAAACAATAACATGGGTAAACAATATAAATTCTAGTGACATAGCAAAGTGACTTCGTGACATAGCAATATGATGTAACCCAGGAGTCTTCAACCCTGATCCTGGAGAGCTACAGCGTCTTCTGTTTTTCATTTCAACAGAGCTCTGTTAATTAATTTCACCATTATTAGCTTAATTAGTCAAAATGAACAGGTGTTCCAAATTTTCAGCCATTGATGAACAATAGAAAACAATAATATACTAAAGAATTACTCAAAATAGGTCTATGTTACAAGAAAGTGAAACTGTTATACAGTATCAAAACATTGCTAATACATTTAGAAAACCACTATCACAAATCATATTTTGCACAAATCATAAGCTATGTGTACAAACATCATACAAAAAAATGAATACAAAAATATAGCTGACAAAAATGATCACAAAACAAAGAGCAAAACAAAACACAGAAAGGTCCTATCTGGTGTCTGTACATTGGTCCATAGCTGAAACATGTGTAGTTTTAATTTTACCTTGAGAGTTCAGTATATCTGTTCGTAAAACATGTAAAAGGTAAATATTAATCATTTTATAATTGACCATTTCCTACTATCATTTGTAAACCATATAATTTTATTTGTTCATTTTTTTCTTAATTTCACCTGTAAACTTATATACTACTGCAAGAAAGGGACAGTAAACAACAATTTCAACGAATCGTAATGTTTATTACACACTACTGCACGAAAAGAAACCATGAAGCCTTTCTAAATGATATAGCAATACATGGCATTGTGAATAGACTGTATGGTATTACAAGCCACTGGGTTTCAAGTATTATTGCCTGTCATGTATTAAAGCACAACATAAAGCTCATTGAAATGAATGCAATTCTTTAGAATGCATTTAAATTATACATAATGGAACATTTAAAAATTGGAATGAGTAGGCTGTTTGTGTTTTCATATCACATATGCTGGTTTTTGAAGTAAACACTAGATGGCTGACTGGATAAGCAGTTGAATGACATGTGTAATAATAGTTTTTTCTGAAGACATGTCTTTGAGGGTAATAATATTGTGTTCACACAACTAGAGTAATGAACCACTACCTGTGCCCCTGCTACTAATTTATTCCCCTATTATCTAATCACACACACACACACACACACACACACACATTGTATTACTTCCCTTTTATTTGTGAGCTACTTAAAGCTAAGTGCAACTTTATAGCAATGCTCTTATAAACTAAATTATAAATATAATCAATACCTTACTCCCATCTTGAATGAAATACGAGATCACAACAAAGTGCAGCAAATTAATCCACACTAATGTATATTTCAAGACTGTGAGGGGAGTAAAAGTTGAACTGGTATACAGATCAATATCTCTTATTAATACTAATTAGAAACCGTTAGTAAAATATTAATAAGATCTCATAATGCAACATTTAAGAATAAAGTTAGTTCACAGCATAACAATACTAGTAAACTTCCCTTTATTACAGCTTTTTTCAATGAAGAAAATATTTTCGCTGGAACAGTTCAGACATTGCATGCTTTTAGGTTTTTTCATAATTTCATTGAAAATATTTGTATTTTAAATCGAGCACTGTTGGTTTTGATTGATGTCTGATTTGAATGCGCTATGTTAATAGAAGTAATTGCGTACGTGCACTTCATGTATTATAGTAACACGTCTGCTCACTTACAATACATCAGCTAAGCGATTAAGGTGGTTCAGCTGCTCCAGTCACTGTAGTTTCCAGCTGATCTGTAAATCTTTTTTCATTGAGCTGAAAGCGAATCTCATCTTCAATTGGTTAAATTCCCTAATGTATTTGTTTATTTTGCTGGTTAAGGGAGTAGGGGTTTAAGGCATTAGAAATAACGACGTAGAGACAGAGAAACCCTCAGTAAATAACAGTGGGATCAGTTATAAAATACAATTCCTGGCTAACCTTACTTTGTGCATGGAAAACAATACTTTAAAACAATGTAATATTTGATGGATGTTAGAAAATGCTTTATCCTTTTCTACTCCAGTGCCACAATCCATGGTTTCTTAGTACGATAGCAACACTGGCAACTACTGTACTGTCCTCCATCTGTTCAAGTCATTTTCCTCTCTCTTCCTGCTTCCGTAGCTTGTCTTTCTGGTTAAATGAATACATCAATTTACACTATTTAATTTAGGGCTTGGCAAGCATAACACTCTGCATGCACCATGCAATATGTGCTTCCTGATCTGACAGAATTCTCTCAGGCAGTTCATTACCAATTTTTTTTCTTTTCAGATTACTGTAATACTCACTGCATTAGTAATGCATGTAATCATAAATTAAAGTGACTAGCATTCAAAGGGTACATACGGTTATATCACAATGCCTTTAATGGCTCAGTTGAAGATGCACAAGGGGACCAGTATGCATTAATTGGGCAATCACATTTAAAGAAATATAATCCATTAGGAATATCATTTGTACAAACAAACATACTGTCACAAAGATGGCTGAAGTGGGGGACGTCAGACCAGAAACAGGAACCAGGAAATAAACAAAGAGATGGAGTTTTGGGGAAGCTGAGCGCTTGCTTGTGCTCAGCATTTAATGAAAGAACAGAACAGTAAATAAAAAGGCTGTAACAAACAAAAACACAGGACACAGCACTTGCCAAAATAAAAAGACAAACAAAACGGATTATACAGACAAAACACGGTGAGCTTCTATTTTTAACTATTTTTTTATTATTATTATTATTATTATTATTATTATTATTATTACCTCCGTCTCCACTCACCGAACACACAACCCAGAGTGAGTGAAAACATGCAGCTTTTATGCAGCTGTATCGAGACGCGATTGCTAATCAATTATTCAGTTGGAGTCGCGGTGCAACTGCACGTGAATTAATAAAGTGCAATTCCCCGTGCTCATATATTATTACTTTTTACTTGCACATGAAGTGCTGTGCAATCCCCATGCCTAAATACAAATATACATTTTAAAGACTCGTGCTACACAGACCCGTTTATATCCCGTGTACCATTGACTATACACCAAAGCCAAAGCTGCCCGATTCCAGCTTTGCTGAAGCACCCCCAGATCATCACCGATCCTCCTTGTGATCAAGAAGAAGATGGATGGTCACAAGCCATCAAAAAAAGCCGAGCTGCTTGAATTTTTGTGCCAGTGTGGCTTTGGCTGTATGTTTGGGGTCATTGTTTGAGGTCAAGTCCCAGGTCTCTTGCAGACTTCAGCAGATTTTCCGCCAGGAATTCTATGTACTTTGCTGCATCCATTTTGCCCTCTATCTTCACAGGCTTTGCAGGCCCTGACGCAGAGAAGCATCCCCATAGCATGATGCTGCCACCACCATGCTTCACGGTAGGGATGGTGTTCTCAGGATGATGTGCAGTGTTAGGCTTGCGCCAAACATAACGCTTAGCATTGAGGCCAAAAAGCTCTATTTTGGGCTCATCAAACCATAGAATCTTCTTCCACTTGGTCTCAGAGTCACCCACATGCCTTCTGGCAAACTTTAGCCGAGATTTGATGGGAGTGTTTTTTTCAACAATGACTTTCTTTTTGCTACTCTCCCATAAAGGCCAGTTTTATGAAGCACCCAGGCTATTGTTACCATATGAACAGTGTCTCCCAGCTCAACTGTGGAAGACTGTAACCCCTTTAGAGTTGCCATAGGCCTGCCAATATGCCTTTGTTTGTTATGTTGTTATTCCATTACAATAGAATAACAACATGACAAACAAAGGCATATTGCCATTAGTATCAAGCCAAAAGATCTTAGGTAACAAACAGTGATGGATTTGGACCCCTGTTGAAAAGAAACTGTCCATAAAATAAACAATACTGCTACTTAATCTCTCCCAATTATATAATTACTGACGTTTTTTTTATTTATTTTTTTTATGATGTGTTGTTCTGTCGTTATGTGTTGATGCATTGTATAAAAACACAGAGCAATCTGTTGACAGCATGCAAATTGAATGACATTGATTTTACTTTGCTTCCTGTCTTTACATGTGGTTTGCAGCTGTTTGGGCCCATGCACCTGTTCTCCTTGACATTGTTTTCCACAAACACTATTGCCCCATTGCTTACCTTACAAAGGCCGTGCAAACAACAAGTTCTGCTTTATAGATGGTATGATCCATTCTCTGCTTCTTACCATTTGTTGCCTGTATTCTGGCTATGCTTTTGTCCTGATGAACAGACTGCACAAGCATTTTTGTGGTCCTAAAACTTTTCTTGTTTTCGGATTTGGAAAATACCTCTTTTACCGCTGAAGGAACCTGAATTGCAATTTTGCTTTATTCTAGTAAATAGTACAACTTAAATAAATAATGTGTTTTTTTTACAGCAGTCTAATTCTATTCCATTAAAAAAATATATATATTTTATCCAGACATCTCTTCATATCTTAATATTTCAGGCAGGTTAACATATTGCTTTTTCCAGGACCTGCTTTTATTTAAAGCAGTCAATCAGAACAGATGACTCACCTTCAATGGCAATGCAGAGGCACTGCAATGGTAGCACAAGGACATATAACAGTACTACAATGGTATAATTTCCATAAGAACATAATCAGTATTAGTGTGCTACTAATTCTGGATCACTGCTCAGTATTGGTTGAAATTCCATTGTTTTATGTGTTCTACTGGTGGCCCTGCTAAGTATTCTTCAGGATAGTACATGGGTATATAAGGGTATATAAGGATATCCCAATGTTTTTTTTTTTCAAACTTTTCTGTAGATTAAGGCTTTTGTGACTATTCCTGTCATAGTCAGCTGTCAGACTGTTAGTCTTTTCTGTTTCAAAGACTCCATAATGATTATTTTCTGTCTGTCCACTCATTTTTTCATAGCCATCTGGGTTGAAGTCAGCTCGGCTCACAGCTGACTGCTTCAAATATTAAAGTTGTTTGTGTTCTTGCAGTCTGTTCAGCTGTGTTTACCATTTTGAACACTTTATCAGACAGTGCTTCTGATTATTTCTTTTTAAGTAATACAAAAAGACAATTGGACCTAATCCATGAATAGTTATATTTTTCATAAAATAATAATGAATATGTAATATTTTTATCAGCAACGTTAAAAGTTGATCAGTTTCTTTTTAGTTCATTTATATTTTTCACTGTGACCAAAAATAAGCTTGATGGCTTAAGGCAGCTGTACAGTTTATATACTGTAATAAATATATACCCTTTTAAACCAGTAACAAAGCTTTTAAGTTTATTTTCATTTTTTATTTTTATTTATTTATTTTTTTATTTAGTGTGTCCAATTATTATATTCCTCCCAATTTTCTCCAAATTTGGAATGCCCAGTTGCTTTTCACCTTACCGCAGCAGGTCGGTGGGCTACCGACCTCTGAAGGACAAAGGCCAGCCTTGCAAGTGTCCGCCATTGTGGGCACCCAACCAGCGGGGTTCACTGTAGCATGATGAGGAGAAACAGTTCCTGATGGTTTTGTCTCCCTAACCCACGGGAGCGCCCTAGCCAATGATGGAAGACCAGCCTACTCGTACAGCCGGACACAAACCCGCTCTGTATGACTGACCTTGTGCACTACTCTGGGACCCCAAGCTCTAAAGTTTTAAAAGTGGATTTTTTTTTTTTGTTTTGGTGTGGTATAAACTGTGTAAACAGATGCTAACTACATGACCGGATTAACCAATGAGCAAATTAAGCTATATGCTATGAGATTGAGATTGAGATTGATATATATATATATATATATATTATATATACGATATAGATACTACGTATATGCTTTATTCTATTGCAGTATCCATATATATATATATATATATATATATATATATATATATAGAGGAAGATGGATGGTCACAAGCCATCAAACAAAGCCGAGCTGCTTGAATTTTTGCGCCAGGAGTGGCATAAAGTCACCCAACATCAATGTGAAAGACTGGTGGAGAGCATGCCAAGATGCATGAAAGCTGTGCTTGAAAATCAGGGTTATTCCACCAAATATTGATTTCTGAACTCTTCCTAAGTTAAAACATTAGTATTGTGTTGTTTAAAAATGAATCTGAACTTATTTTCTTTGCATTATTCGAGGTCTGACAACACTGCATCTTTTTTGTTATTTTGACCAGTTGTCATTTTCTGCAAATAAATGCTCTAAATGACAATATTTTTATTTGGAATTTGGGAGAAATGTTGTCAGTAGTTTATAGAATAAAACAAAAATGTTCATTTTACCCAAACACATACCTATAAATAGTAAAACCAGAGAAACTGATAATTTTGCAGTGGTCTCTTAATTTTTTCCAGAGCTGTATATATATATATATATATATATATATATATATATATATATATATATATATATATATATATATATATATATTGTAAGGTACCAGGGAGGGGGTTAAAATCCTTCCCTGCTGAAAACCTTGTGAGAATGCACATTTGGGTTTAATTGTGTCATTGTTTAATTCTTTAGTAATTCCCTGCACCTGGTGGTAGTTGTAAATTAGAGCCAGGTGCAGGGTATTTAAGAGAGGCAGCCAATCTGTTCCGGGCTGCTGAGGAAAGAGCCCGACCATGTGTGAGTGAGAGCAGTCGTACCAGGAAGGTATTGTGTGGAACGTAAGTTTGAGTTTTGTGTGACAGGTAAACGGCTTAGCCGTCCTGTGGTCAGTGAGGGACCAGTATCTGTTTAGTTAGTGCTCCAAAGGGAGTTAGATGTTTGTTTCTGTTTTGTTTGTTTTGTTTGTATTCATTTGTGTTTATTAAAAATAGCGAATAAGCGTTTCAAAATCCATTTACGTGTCCTGGGTCTGGTCTTAAAGGGGCAGCGAACCGTGAGAGTGAGAGAATCTTTCACATATGGTACCAGAAGTGTGTGTGGGCGCCCCTACGACCCAGTAAAAATGGAAAGCTTAAAGGAATTGATCGCTATGATCAACAGGAACACTGCTGCCCAGATTGAGCAGAATAAGAGATGGAGGTTGAAACTTGGACTGCCAGAGCCAGAGCCGACGGAGCTGGATCTGCTGCTCCAAAAATGGGAGCAGGCAAGACAAGCCCAGCCGCCGCTCCCAGAGCCCAGAGAGGAGGAGCCGCCGCTTCCAGAGCCCAGAAAGGAGGAGCCGCCGCTCCCAGAGCCCAGAGAGGAGGAGCTACCGCTCCCAGAGCCCAGAAAGGAGGAGCCGCCGCTCCCAGAGCCCAGAGAGGAGGAGCCGCCGCTCCCAGAGCCCAGAGAGGGAGAAGCGATGAACAAAGAGGAGGAGGTGAGGTGTCCACCTCCATCACCCCAGCGAACCAGTCCGGCACTGCCAGTTGCGGTCCCTTGCCCCTTGCTCCTGGACACCCTGCCGGTCTTCCTAGACCTTCCTGCGCTGGACCTGGAGCCCAGGAGTCTGCAACATTGGCCACAGCTTTTCCCCTGGTTCCCTGCTCCGCTCTTCCCGAGCACCCAGACGTCGCTGGGCTGCTGTCAGACGTCGCTGTTGCTCCCCCTGTTCGCTGCTTTGCTCCCCCTGGGTGATCGGACATCGCTGCGCCGGTCCCCAGTGGAAGATCTCTGTCCACTGCTGCATCCTCCTTTTCCCCGGTCGTCACTTCGGTCGGCCCTGTCATCCCGGTGGGGTCCTTTGTCGCCGGTTCAGGGTCCCTTCCCGGAAGTGCCGGAAGGTTCGACCCACCCTCAAGTCCGTCCGTGGAAGAGGGCGGAAATGGACATTTCGGGACTTGAGTGTGGGTGGTTTAGGGGAGGGGGTGGCCTTGGTATGGCCGATCAGTGTTTCACACTTGAGGGGGAGGATGTGTAAGGTACCAGGGAGGGGGTTAAAATCCTTCCCTGCTGAAAACCTTGTGAGAATGCACATTTGGGTTTAATTGTGTAATTGTTTAATTGTTTAGTAATTCCCTGCACCTGGTGGTAGTTGTAAATTAGAGCCAGGTGCAGGGTATTTAAGAGAGGCAGCCAGTCTGTTCCGAGCTGCTGAGGAAAGAGCCCGACTATGTGTGAGTGAGAGCAGTCGTACCAGGAAGGTTGTGTGGAACGTAAGTTTGAGTTGTGTGACAGGTAAACGGCTTAGCCGTCCTGTGGTCAGTGAGGGACCAGTATCTGTTTAGTTAGTGCCCCAAAGGGAGTTAGATGTTTGTTTCTGTTTTGTTTGTTTTGTTTGTATTCATTTGTGTTTATTAAAAATAGCGAATAAGCGTTTCAAAATCCATTTACGTGTCCTGGGTCTGGTCTTAAAGGGGGCAACGAACCGTGAGAGTGAGAGAATCTTTCACTATATATATATATATATATATATATATATATATATATTTTGAATCAACTGACCATCTACATATTGCGCATCAGTGAAATTCATTGGACTAGCAATGGCTTCTTCAATTCCGGCGAGCACACGGTGTATTACTCTGGCAATGACACCACCAGATGGTAAGGAGTGGGCTTTATCGTGAACAAGAAAATTGCCAAAGCCACCGAGAGTTATCAGACACTCAGCGACCGAATAATGGCCATCCGAATCAGAAGAAAACCTTGTGACGTCACGGTTCTGCAAATATACTCCCCAACAGCAGTCGCACCTGAAGAGGAAGTAGAAGAGTTCTATGGCAAACTTCAGGATGCCCTAAGCCAAACACCCAACAATAAGGACATTATCTACATTATTGGTGATTTCAACTCCAAAGTGGGAACAATGGCAGAACCTGAAATCGTTGGAAGATTCGGTTTAGGAGTGCGGAATGAGGCAGGAGACCGACTGGTTCAATTCTGTCGAGAACATCGGCTAATGATCACTAACACTTGGTTCGAACAACCCAAACGGTGGCTGTATACCTGGACATCACCAAGTGGAGAACACAGAAACCAAATCGACTACATCCTGTGTCAGAAGAAGTGGCAGAGCTCGATCTTGGCTGTGAAGACATACCATGGTGTTGATTGCGGATCAGATCACCAACTGCTGGTAGCCACAGTCAAACTCAGATTCTGCAACACCAAACAAACGGTAGCCGCAAAGAAATTCGACACAGACAAGATCAGCCCCAGCTACACAGTCAAAGTAAAGAACAGATTCGACCTCCTCGCAACAGAAGAAAGGCACCCAGATGAACTGTGGGAAGAAATGAAAGCTTGCATTATCGAAACAGCCTTAGAACATGTCCCATACAAGAAACCATCGAAATCAGCCCAGTGGATTTCCGATTTGACCATCAGCATCGCAGAAGAGAGAAGGAAGGCCAAAGCTAGTGGGAATAGAGACGATTTCAGAAGGCTGAATGCAGAATTCCAAAGAGAGGGCAGAAAGGACAAAGAGAACTACTGGAATGAACAGTGCCAGAAGATGGAGGAAGCAAGCAGGAAAGGTCACACGCGAGAACTCTACACCCACATGAAGAGGGCATGGTCAACATTCAAGGCTCAGAAGGCAACATTTCGTGGGAGCAATGGTCAGGACCAGCAAGCAATGCGCGATCAGTGGAAAGAATACACAGAGAAGTTATACGAAAGTGAACATCAGAACCAACCGGCGGAGGAGAATAAGACACTGGAACTGGAGCCAGATGTTTTGGAGGAAGAAGTCATATGGGCAATGAAGCAATCAGCCAACCAAAAAGCCCCAGGAATCGATGGCATACCAGCAGAATTGCTCAAGCCCATACCAGCGGCAGCATTAACAGCGTTATGTCAAAGCATATGGAGCATGTGTAAGTGGCCGAAAGAATGGAAAAGATCAGTATTCATCCCAATTCCGAAGAAGGGTGACACGAAGGATTGCTCGAGTTACCGCACCATAGCCCTGATACCACACACAAGCAAAATCCTTCTGAAGATCATCTGACAATGCTTGAGTACAACCGTCGATGGGGAAATGCCAGATGTGCAAGCTGGCTTCAGGAAAGGCAGAGGCACTCGTGATCACATTGCCAACCTTCGATGGATTATGGAAAAAACCAGGGAGTATCAGAAAGATCTCTACAAGTGTTTCATCGATTACACCGTGTAACAAATTATTTTTTTTATTTGGTTCCTGGGTAGTAAGTGTTATTTCCTAATTGCTTATGCCTCAAAAGTATAGAAAATGGCTATAATTCCCCACAAACTTTGCTTTTGTGACCAGGACAGTGATATTTTGAAATTTACCTATTTTCCAGAACATTCCAGATAGATTCAGTGCTCAGTAAACTTGGAGTAACTTCTAGAACTTTCTAGAACTTTCCAGTAATATAAATAGTAGTATAAATACAGGGGCCTTAAGCCCACCAGTTCAGTTTAGTTCCAGCTGCCTAAGTGGATACATATCTGCATTTTTCTGAGATGGCATCAAGAGGCTGCAAGCATCTGGCAGACGCGTTTTGCTATATCTGCGGCCAATTTATTAAGACAAGAGCGAAAAAGTACTCCGTGGAAGCATCTGCTAAGATGTGTGAGGCCTACAAGGCATATTTCGGCATGCCTGTCGGGGATCAAGACAAACCCTGGGCACCTCATTTCACCTGCGAGCACTGCAAAAAAACTCTGGAAGGTAAGAGGGACAATTGTTGCTCAGAATTTTATGTTATAAAATTTGTTAACATTTTTAAAATTGTAAAAGTTTTTAATTTTAAAATGTTTTACAATTTTCAATGTTATTGAAAAAATATATCATATATGAAAAATGTTGCGAGAATCTCTTACACATTAGTCATGGGTGAAATAAATGTATTTTTGTAGGATGGTACAGAGGGGAAAAGAGAGCCATGAAGTTCGCTATCCCAAGAATTTGGTGGGAACCCACTGACCACTCAAGCAACTGCTACTTCTGCATGGTAGACCCTTCCAAATGTCAGACTGGCAAGAATGCACCTGCTATCGTATCCGGACCTTCCTTCATCCATCACCCCGGTGCCACACTGCCATGAGCTCCCCGTTCCCACTCCTCCGGAGAGAGAGCAGCCATCTTTAGAAGAGAGCAGCAAGTCAGAGAGCGAGGAAGACGTTGTAGATCCAGATGACAATTTCAGAGGTGGAGCTGAGGAGAGAAACCCATACTACCCCAACCTAAAAGACGTCAACAACTTGATTAGAGATCTTGGTCTCACTAAGTCCAATGCCGAGCTTTTGACGTCTAGGCTCAAGCAGTGGAACTTGTTGGATGAAAGTGTGCAAGTTGCAGATCAGAGGAAGCGTCACCAACCTTTTTCCAGCTTCTTCACCCGTCAAGATGGGCTCTGCTTCTGCCACAATGTGACCAGTCTGTTCGAGGCAATCGGAATCGTCTGTAACCAGAATGAGTGGCGCCTCTTCATTGACAGCTCATCCAGGAGCCTCAGAGCCGTGCTGCTCCATAATGGTAACAAGTACCCATCTCTTCCCCTGGCTCACTCGGTGCACCTCAAAGAGGATTACAACAGCCTTGAAGTATGATCAGTACGGCTGGGAGGTCATAGGAGACTTCAAAATGGTGGCATTCCTGATGGGTCTCCAAGGCAGTTTTACCAAGTTTCCCTGCTATCTTTGCCTTCGGGACAGCAGGGACACCAAGGCGCACTACCACAGGCAGGACTGGCCACAGCGGACCGAGTTCTCTGTGGGGAGGAACAACGTCAAGTGGGAACCACTGGTGGACTCCCGGAAGGTACTGATGCCACCTCTGCACATCAAATTGGGCCTTATGAAACAATTTGTCAGAGCTCTAGATAAGGAGTCGGCAGCCTTCAAGTACCTTCAAGACTTCTTCCCTAAGCTGTCTGAGGCAAAGGTCAAAGCCGGTGTCTTCGTCGGAGCACAGATAAAGAAGATCCTGGAGTGCAATGAATTCCCCAAGAAGCTCACTAGTAAGGAGAAAACGGCTTGGAACAGTGTCGCAGTGGTTCGGGACTTCCTGGGCAATCACAAGGCCAAAAACTATGTGGAGCTGGTTGAGACTCTGGTGAAGAACTACGGCCCAATGGGCTGTAGGATGTCCTTCAAAGTCCATATCCTTGATGCTCATCTTGATAAATTCAAAGAGAACATGGGAGTGTACTCGGAGGAGCAAGGCGAGTGCTTCCACCAGGATATACTGGACTTTGAACGCCGCTACCAAGGACAGTATAACGAGAACATGATGGGAGACTACATTTGGGGGCTGATTCGTGAAAGTGATTTATAGTATAATTGTAAATCTTGAAAAACTACTCACTTCTAAATCTTTTGTAGTCATTTTTGTATTACTTTAGTATAAATACATATTAATTTGGATTCATATGTTGTTTTTTTCTGACTTTATGTGAACAAAAAGACACAAATTCCCCCATTTTCTCATTGGAAATAGGTAAATTTCAAAATATCACTGTCCTGGTCACAAAAGCAAAGTTTGTGGGGAATAATAGCCATTTTCTATACTTTTGAGTCCAAGATTGGCGTGAAAATAGGCGGCAGAAACATCAACAACCTCCGATACGCCGACGATACCACCCTGCTGGCTGAAAACAAGAAGGATCTCGAACATCTGATCATGAAAGTCAAAGAAGAAAGTGAGAAGGCTGGACTGTGCATGAACATCAAGAAGACAAAGATGTGATCGTTAATATCAAGATCAACAATGAAGAAATTGAAGTGGTTGAAGATTTCATCTTTCTTGGTTCCAAAATTGATCGTGATGGCGACTGCACCCCTGACATCAAGAGACGGCTGACACTTGGAAGAAATGCAATGGTCAGTATGAACAACATCTGGAAGAGCAAAGACATCAGCCAGGCAACCAAATGCCGATTGGTCAGTGCGACAGTTTTTCCAATAGCAACATATGGCTGCGAAACCTGGACGCTGAAAAAGGCAGACAGGCGAAAGATCAATGCATTTTAACTGTGGTGCTGGAGACGTCTGCTACGCATTCCGTGGACAGCCAGAATAACGAACCAAGCAGTTCTGGTACAGATCAAACCGAAAATCTCACTGGAGGCCAAGATAACCAAGCAAAAGCTCTCCTACTTTGGTCACATCATGCGAGGCAAGTCGCTTGAGAAGGACGTCATGCTTGGAATGATCGGTGGCAAAAGAGGAAGAGGCCGCCCAAGAACTCGCTGGCTTGATACCATCAAGAAAGATACTGGACTGAACATAGCAGAATTGAAAGAAGCCGTGAGAGATCGGAAGACATGGAGAACATTGATCCATAGAGTGGCTGAGAGTCGTACTCGAATAATAGCAGAATTATATATATATATATATATATATATATATATATATATATATATATATATATATATATATATATATATATTCTGCTGCTATTGTATATATTAGCTGCTGGACTATCTGGTAAACTAACCAAACCACTGACCCATTAGCCTCAGTGGATGTTATAGTATGCACTTGCTAATGCTTTTGTACTTTGTTTTTTTTTTTTAATAATTTTGTGTTCTGTGTTCCCACGGATGTTTGAATGTTATTTAAAATGATCACTAACAACACTGATATTATCATCACTTGCATGTTGTATGGTACAAGGCAATAAAGGCATGCACAGTTTAACAAGCCTCATACCTAGAGTACCCTAGTTGCTGTAGAAGAGTGAGTATGTAGGTGCCCCCCAAAATATAGGTCCCCAATCAGAGAATATGAGTGAGCATCCCATCCACTATTTTTGATAACTGCTCTGCTACCTCGCTGCAGACAAAATAGGCAGCTATGGTCGCTCACATGGTATTACAAATGAATAAATGCATAAACCAGATGTGTTTGTTTTTTTTTTGTACCCCACACTGTTGTCGATTGTTGATGAAAAGAATATACATCCAGAAAGGAATACTATTTAATCTTCTTTTTATAACAGGCATAGCTTGACCCAAGTGAAACAAAACATTTTCAAAAATGCCCATCTATGATCAGCAAAGAGCAAATGCGTAAACTGAAAATAAAGATAAAGGAAATATCATCTTGCAGTGAACATGTTTTTAACAGGTTCCTAAGATGTCGTACTGTGCACTCAAATATGTTAAACTTTGCATATAATTAGAAACAAATTAGCTTTATACTGGCCTTGTTCGTATTCGAATATCTCATAGGGAGCTCAAAGCAACCCACGAACACATGTGAGTCTCAGTGGGGCTCACAGACCACCCTATAGTGTATGAACTATCCTTAAGAGTGCAGAAAATATAAATCGTGTTCACAGCGCTGTATTAGGGCATAACCGTATAACTGTATAAGAACAATATAGTCTGTGTAATAACCGCAGATGGACACGCTGATGACATTTTTCACATTTTTATATGGCAGCTCCACAATCAGGAGAATATATATATTCCCCTCCATAATGAATTATAAAGTGCAACGCCAATCACATTGCATAGAAAAGTTTTTTTTTTTGTTTTTTTTTTTAATGCAGTTCTCAAGTCTGCAAAACATAAAAGTGCTTAATTTTGTCTGGAAACTGGAAAATGAATGCTTATCATGCACACAGGCATGATGGAAAACACTGTAAAGTTACTGCATCTGTATTTGTCACCTTGTTTTTTTTTGGGGGGGGGGGGGGTTCTGATATGAGAGAAAATAATTGCCCATTGTAAAAAAATTAAATAATTGGACACTATAATTTTAGAAATAAATAAATAAATAACATTTGTGAAACCACTTTTAATTGGATGTGTATACAATTAATTAACTTTCATATTATAAATGACTAAAGAGCGCTTAAAAAATCACTGTAAATTTATTTATTGCATCATCTGCTAATTGCTAGTTGTACAATTAAAATGAGCTGAAATCTGAATGCTCCACCAGCCTAGTACCATCTTGCTAGAAGCTCTTTATTATTCAAAGTGGATCAGGTTAATTTCTTAAAAAGCAGGCAATTATAAAGATCGCAGTATCCAAATTAAAATCAGTACACCATTACACTGTGTACAACACTTTTTAGTATGTAATTAATGTTAGTTTTTAACTATAAACTCACATTACTATGTCAACTCAATGGCATTATCATACAATTTCTTTTAAGATAATGATCTTTGAAGAAATAAAGGTAATAACCCAGACACCTTTACTTGCTTCTCATTAAAAGACAATGCAGTAAAATAAAATCAGCTTGCTATCAGTGGAAGTGCATTACACAAAGTCTTCAGGCTGACATAGCCACACAGCAGCTTTAATGAATTGCAGCAGGGTGATTTCATTTTTTTTTTTTTTTAAACTGGCCATATGTTTATTCTTATCTATATTAAAGTTGTTAATATAATTTGCAACTGCATGAGGGGATCTGGGTATGTCTTTTTACCTTGTTGTTATTTCTTGATTGTCTTAATTACTTAATTATTATAATACAAATTGGTAACACTTTTATATTATATATTGCCTAAGCTACATTATTTTGTTGATACTTTAAATGCCTTGTATTTCAAAATTTACGGATCATAAAGTAATTAGTCCAGGTCAAAAAGTTTTTTTATATATATATATATATATATATATTATATATATATATATATATATATATATATATATATATATGTGTGTGTGTGTGTGTGTGTGTGTATATATATATGTGTGTGTGTGTGTGTGCTTTATGTACTTTTATTTTATGCTCTGAAACTCCTTTATTGATGTGCGCTACATAAATAAAGATTGATTGATTACTACCATTTGTAATTTTGTGTTTTTACTCCTATGTTACAAAAGAGAAACAAACTATCTGAGACCAGTAACATACTTTTATTCAGAGACAGTGTTTCGGTAAAACAACCTAGGAAGAACAACGAACTAATGAAACTGAGAATTTTCTTTAGCCCATTGTACTACCATAAATCTAGACCTGTATGATGAATGGAAGGTAACATTTTTGGAAGGTTGTTGTTATCTAAAATCACTTTAGAAGGCCTTGAATTACACTATTTTGCTGTTTATCTGTAGTATCTTTCCAGTACAGTAGGTATAGCAACTAGAGACAATCTGGGACTGTGCATCCTCGTTCCTGCGAGGGTCATTTCAAGCTCACATCTAGTAATAAAAATAAAGAGAGACCTTTCCCATCGAGATTTGTTTTCCTGGTATCATTGTCTCTTTTTAAAATTGGAATCTAACTTTTGTTTAGGGAATAGGAATTCTTGCAGGTGGATTTTCTTTTGACTGCTTTGTGAAAGTTTGGTTTGTGTTAAGTACCAGTGTGCTGTTCTTACCATTGGTCATAAGTTTATTGACTGTAACATTATTACTGATTATCATTCCATTTGTATGGGCCACTGGCTATCTATTAGCCTACTAGTAGGTTGGTATCAACAGATCGAATTGTCTGATTACAATCTTCTCAGCACAAGCATATGAGAGTCAGATAAGCTATACTTAGAGTTGATAATCTTACAGTAAAATAGAAGCAGGTGTGGATTACAGCTGTTTTGGGATTTTATTTTTTTCTCTATTACTAAAAGCATGTGCATTAACCCTACCCTGTTACTATGGTAATGATTGTCACTGTGAATCTTTGATAATGACGTACTGCACTTGAGAGTTAGTAGGTGTCTGGCCAATACAGTGGATGACAATTTTTAAAAATTCCATTCAATAGGCCACTCACAATCAAATCGTCTGTAAAATCTCAGCCAGATATCATGATGAAGACTGTATCTGTGCTAATGGAAGACAGATGCACACCTGCATGGAAAAGGTAAAGATAATGTGATTCCTACCATGTTTTTGCATGAAATTAATGATGCTGTGTACCTAAAGGTACATTTATGAAAATAGCTTATAGTTTACCTTTGTGTAGAGTAAGTGAAGTAAAGCAGGAAGTAATGCTTAATAGCTGAGAAGAGTATTAAAGCATGCTTTATATTTGCAATTACCACATAAACTTGCAATTGACGCTAAAATATTGACCCATAATGTGAAAATAGTATTTCAACTAAGTGCCTTCTTTTTTTTTCACTAGTTATGGTTTGGCAGAGGCTGATACATTTAGTTTTGGAGGATTTTGTTTGTTTGCAAGATTTGATCACTAGGCACACACAGGCATTTTAAATTGTGTGTAAATAAGGTTGAGATTAGGATTCACAACAATTCTTGAAGGATCTTAGCTCTGGAGAGCATTGCAAACATTCAGCACACATAGAGAAAATAAGACTGTTAACTTAAAATATAGTTTATAAGCAGAATATTACCACACAACCTCTTCAAGCGTTTCTGATAAAGCTGATGAAGTGCATCACTGCGTGTTTAAAAACAGCAAAACATGTCTTCAGTTATTCTAAGTAAAAAAAAAACGCCTCTAGATCTATCTTTAAATGCTGTATGATTGGTTGTAGTAGATGATCAGGAGTTTTTGTTGAAGAACGTCTGGTTTTAGTGAGGGCTCTGAATTGATAATCTTAGACTGTCCTCAATAAACTATATTACCATTCTCATATTCTCAACTGCTAAACTTAACAACTATTGTATGTTGCTGCCTGACTTTTTTATTTCCCTTTATCTAGTACTTGTGTCCCCTATCTAGGAGAGGTACAGGCAGGATTGGAAGGGCTGCTGGCCCTGAACAGCAGAGACAGCAGCCACGCATCAGAAGCAGATGTGCATCTTATGCTGTGAGATCTTGGGATCCCAAACAAGCCCAAACCAGAACAGCAGAACTGAGGCATGTTAATGACCTCCTGATACAGGATGACAACTGCTTGGTCTCACAAGATGTTACATCACCACACATGGTTTAGAATCAATATTGCAACAAGACTTCCCTTATAAACGTACATTGTGGTACTCCGTGGTAGAGTAAATGCATTGTGGAATCATTGTAAATCATGTGAAAGGTAAATCACAGAGAGACATTTTAAAGCATGGTAAAGCAATGGTAAATCACTGTTAAGCAAATGTTTAGAATAAACAAGATAAAAGCTGGGGAAACCGTTGAAACTCCTGGTATTTATTTTGAGTGATTACAAAACGAAATGCCAAAGTTGTAACAGAGGCTCCACAGCCAGTAGTTGCTGTGTGTCAAGAGAGGTGATCGTAGAGCAAAAGGTATACAAAAAGTGTCAACATACATGATATTAAGTGTGGTGAAAATAAGGTGCATGGCTGATAAATCTGATTGATATTAAGAGAAGCATGATCATAACCAAAGTGATATTATCAGGGGCTTGTTTCCATTGACTCCCATTATATTCTGGCCAGGCCATTTCAATGTAGTGATAATACACTGAATGTGACATTAACAGAGGTGCCATTAAGCCGATTTCTCGTACATGGTAACAGCATGGCACAAGCCATTTTTGCACACTATTTTTACACACTAGTTCATCCAGGAACCATGTAGTCTTAATGCAAGTAGAAGTGGCATTTTAACATTCCTGGTAGCAATTTAGTAATTGGACAAACCTAGCCATGTATGGTAATATCTAGGTAACTATCAATGAACAAATAAAAAAAAACCCTCCTGGTTGTATTTTTATAAACACTTCTTGATCCTGGCTTGATTCCTTGGGAGGAAACCAAGTGTATCATATAGTTCGGTTGAGTCTCATATACCTGAATGAAACTAATAAGACACATTTACCAGCGAATGTATAACCCGTTACCTAATGATGCTTAAAATGGCAATTCCTTGGGGAAAGCATAGTCGCTGAACTGAGACATTACTGCTTTAGACATATAATAGGGCGTTAAAAGCCTGTATTTTGTGTTAATGCAACAAAAAGCACAAAACTGATTGATGTGAAATATTTCAGCGCTATATTTCAACAGAGTACGTGCATTTCTGAAAACATCTGTTTGGAAATGAGTGATTAGCAGCATGATAGTAAAATGGCAGCAAAAAGAATTGCATTATAGATAAGCATAAAATATTCTGTATTGGGTACCTGCAAAGAGGGGGGGTAGTTTTTTTAAAATTTATTTTCAAAGGAGCCACCACTATCGTGTCAAAAAACAGGTACGTCTTTATTTGCAGATGTTAGCAACAGTAGGCCAATGCTTCCTTCAAACATCATGCAATAACATTCTAATAGAAAATGCATCCTTGCATATTTTGTTGAGTTAGAAAGACTCTTAACTAAACACATTTTGTGCATGTTTCCTAAGTCACCCCAAGTTTTTGAAATACAGGAGTCAAATATTAATATACTAAAACTATACTAAAATATTAGGATTTTTTGGGGGGGGCTTAATATCACTAGCATTACAAAAAAAACTATATATATATATATATATATATATATATATATATATATATATATATATATATATACACACACACCCCCCCTTGGACTTTTGCACATTTTATTGTGTTACAACATAGAATCAAATTGGATTTAATTAGGAGTTTTTGCCACTGATAAACACAAAAAAAGTCCATAATGTCAAAGTGAAAAATAAAATCTACAAATTGTCTTAAATTAGTTACAAATACAAAACAGAAAATAATTGATTGCATAAGTATTCACCCCCTTGAGTCAATATTTGCTAGAGGCACCTTTGGCAGCAATTACAGCCGTCTATTTGGATAAGTCTCTACCAGCTTTGCACATCTGGACACTGCAATTTTTGCCCATTCTTCTTTGCAAAATTGCTCAAGCTCCGTCAAGTTGGGTGGGTACCTTTGGTGAACAGCAATTTTCAACTCTTTCCACATATTCTCAATTGGATTGAGGTCCGGGCTTTGACTGGGCCACTCCAGGACATTGACCTTTTTGTTTTTAAGCCACTCCAGTGTGGCTTTGGCTGTATGTTTGGGGTCATTGTCCTGCTGGAAGATAAATCTTCTCCCAAGTCCCAGGTCTCTTGCAGACTTCAGCATGTTTTCCTCCAGGATTTCTCTGTACTTTGCTACATTCATTTTGCCCTCTATCTTCACAAGCTTTCCAGGACCTGACACAGAGAAGCATCCCCATAGCATGATGCTGCCACCACCATGCTTCACTGTAGGGATGGTGTTCTCAGAATGATGTGTGGTGTTAGGCTTGTGCCAAACATAATGCTTAGCATTGAGGCCAAAAATCTCTATTTTGGTCTCATCAGACCATAGAATCTTCTTCCACTTGGTCTCAGAGTCTCCCACATGATTTCTGGCAAACTTTAGCAAAGATTTGATGTGAGTTTTTTTCAATAATTGCTTCCTTTTTGCCACTTTCCCATAAAAGCCAGTCTTGTGAAGCACCCAGACTATTGTTGTCATATGCACAGTGTCTCCAAGTTCAGCTGTCGAAGACTGTTGTAACTCCTTTAGAGTTGTCATAGGCCTCTTGGCGGCCTCCCTGACTAGTGCCCTTCTCGCCCGGATACTCAGTTTTTGAGGATGGCCTGTTCTTGACAGATTCACAGTTGTGCCATATTCTCTCTGTTTCTTCATAATGGACTTTACTGTGCTCCGGGAGATATTCAATGCCTTGGAAATGTTCATATATCCTACCCCTGATTTGTGCTTTTGAGGAACCTTATTCCGGATTTGCTTTGAATGTTCCTTCGTCTTCATGATGTAATTTTTGTTAGGAAATGTACTAACGAACTGTGGAACCTCCCAGAGACAGGTGTATTTAACCTGAAATTATGTGAAACACCTTAATTGCACACAGGTAGACTCCATTCAACTAATTATATGACTTCTAAAGGCAATTGGTTGCACCAGAGCTTATTTAGGTGTGTCATAGCAAAGGGGGTGAATACTTATGCAATCAATTACTTTCTGTTTTATATTTCTAATTAATTTAGAACAATTTGTAGATTATATTTTTCACTTTGACATTATTGCCTTTTTTTTCTATTGATAAATGGCTAAAACTCCTAAATAAATCCATTTTGATTCCGTGTTGTTCCGATGTAACATAATAAAATGTGAAAAAGTCCAAGAAGGGTGAATAATTTTGAGAGCCACTGTATAATTAAGACATTGCTGGTTAAAGTGTAGCAATCATATAAAAAAAAATCCCAGGGGGTTATTATGCACATGTGTGAGCACAGAACACGGAAACAAATAGTATCGTATAGTGAGCTGCTGAGAAATACTTTAGTCATAGAAATATGTAGGAAAACAATTGTTTATTACAGGTTAATCTGATTGGTGTAGCAAACTCCATTCCAGATGGAGAGATACTGCAAGCTGCTTTACTGTGATAGTCTGTGATAGTATTTCTTATGAGGTATTATTCTTCTACACCAAGACGCTTCCTGTAGATATACAGGACCAGCTGCTTACAGTTCTATTTGATCAATGACATGACTATAGCCTGTGGGTGGGGGTAGAGATGGGGAATGCAGTGGTACCTTTTACAGCCACTGCAGCATTAATCATTGCTTGGCAAAGTGATCATTATAAACTGCTATCTCACAATGTCAAGAAACTCTAACAACGCTAAGGGGCATAAAATCCACCCATATGGAAGAAAAATATATTTGTAATATATTTTTTAGGATTGGGAAATATATGAATTATATATATATATATAATATATATATATAACCTTACCATATATTTTCAACATATTAAAATAAGGCTCACAGATTAAATTATATTTAAAATATATTCCAAATACACCAGATATTTTTAAATTATTTCTTACACATTACTAACTCATTTTATTTAACTGACTAAAATATATATTTTACACTATATTGTTATCCAGACATATTTGTAACAAATATATTTAAAATATATTATGTTCTTGCCATACATTTTAAAAACATTATTTATGGATCCTGTTTAAATATATAAAAATATATACTGTATATGACATAGCAAATTGCTGTTTAACGACATTTGGAACTTGGACTTATTTTTCTTAAGAATTTAATAAGTATTTTCCCTTGAAATGTATTAATATGCCAATATGTGACTTGACCTCGATACTGACTATAAGCATTATATATATATATATATATATATATATATATATATATATACACACACACACACACACACACACACACACACACACACACACACACACACACAACGTCATGTACATATATCATATATGTAATATGGATCGTATTTACCTTTTTTACTAATATTAATTTTAATATTATTCAATATATTTATTATACAAAGCATTATAACATAATAAAGGTTATAAATGAGAAGATGTCATTCAGACCATCTTGCTCATTCTATACATGTATTTGTCATGTATTAGCAGACTCATGTAAATTAGTTGCTTGCAAAGGAAAATTATGCTGGGGGTTGGGATTTTGGTGTGGAAACTGCGATTATATGTTGATTATTGTAAATATTTGATAACTATTTTTGTGATAATTGTTCAAGTTATTGTTTTACATGTTTATGGTTCATTTGGGAGTATTTCTGTGATTTGTTATTAATCTGAAAATCTTCCTGAGAGGTGTGTGCGTCTGCAAGAGTGGGGAGGTGCCTGTGTGCGTGTGCTTGTGTTAGCGAGTGGTGAGTCACTGCTATTGACAATTTCTGCCAGATAACACCTCTGGTGTTATAAAAAAAAATGAGCTGAGTTGCTTCCTTTATTATCCATGAAGATGATTTTATGTGCCCTGCTGGTCTACATTATTATTATTCTTATTATTATTATGTGACATACAGAAGTACATATTGTATATGAAATGTAATATTTCAAATGTATACATACTGCATTTTTCTCATATTAATTATATATTTTTCATAGTTACTTTATATTTTGAAAGCATTAATCATATATTTAACATACAGACACATTTATATATTTTAAATACATAAAACATACATTTACCATATATCATATTTTTCAGATCTAGAAAAGGGGTCAATTTTAGAAAATATACTTTTACATTTTTTTAGATCCCTATTGTAATAACATGTTGATTGAGACTAAGGAGTTCATGCAATATGCCAATAATGTTTGCATGTAACATGTATTATGGACCTCTGGACTTTGTGTTGGACCATGGGGAAGGGTGGGAGTACTCGAGTAGATTGTAAATGTTGCCTTTGTTGATGTGTGTGTGATCGGCTTGCATGAATGGAGTGTGCTGTGTTGTAGCTGGTACAGCTAATGTTTCTCTCTCTCTCTCTCTCTCTCTCTCTCTCTCTCTCTCTCTCTCTCTCTCTCTCTCTCTCTCTCTCTCTCTCTCTCTCTCTCTCTCTCTCTCTCTCTCTCTCCTCTCTCTCTCTCTCTCTCCTCTTCTCTGTCTCTCTCTCTCTCTCTCTCTCTCTCTCTCTCTCTCTCCTCTCTCTCTCTCTCTCTCTCTCTCTCTCTCTCTCTCTCTCTCTCTCTCTCTCTCTCTCTCTCTCTCTCTCTCTTTCTCTCTCTCTCTCTCTCTTGTTGTGGTCTGATAGGTTGTTTGATTATTCATATCTGTAACCACAAAAAAATGTCCAATCAAGAGTGAGTGAGGGCTATAAAAAGCCACTGTGAGCATGAACGAGAGTGTGGGTGGAGTTTAAGAGTTCCAAGCTAAAAGAGAGTCAATTTTCATTGCCATTAGAAGAAAGATCTTGTTGTAGCGTTTTCATTTCTTCTGCTGCTCAGAACCCAACGTGTCCCATTACAAGAATTAGAAAGGTTTATTTTAGAATATAAGCAAAATAAAGGCACCTGACAAAGTTCTTTGGAACTGTACAACCGTGTATAGAAGACCCAGAGTTCTTGTGTAGACGAACAGAATAAGAATCTAGTAAACTAGCAATAAGCCATTGTCAGTTTTAGCACCTATTTTTAAATGTCAAATTTATTGTGTGACACTGCGGGTTTTAAAAAAGAAGAATTAATCCATCTTTACTACTGTACAGTACATATAAATTTAGGTCACGAAACAATCCTAGATGTTAACCTATGTAAACCTGTAGCAATGGTGACATATGTTAAAGAGTTCAATTATTTTCAATATTGCTGTCACTTTGATTGCATATTAAAATTAGTGATGTTAAAATTTGACTTTGATCATGTTAATCATACTGTTGAACAAATAATATCTGGCTTGTATCATTTAAAATCAGAGTAACGCAATGCTGTTCATTTGCCTATGAAGCGGAATATGAATATTCTCAAGAGGAAAAAAAAAATCATTTAGTGCTGGGTTTTTTTCTGCTACAAATCGAGAATGTTGATCATGATGAATGACAATTGAAAGCAGAAAGAAACTACAACATCAGCATGTCTGTCAAAGTCACTGTGACAGTTGAGTTGCCAATGTAATTGGCTTGCAATTGACCAAAGTTTTTAGATCTGTACATGAGGTTATGGACATGTACGGTAGCCAAGGCTTGTTGCCATCAGGAAGGAGACTCAGAAACGGGATTGCTGAAGTTTAAGAGCCGGAGCGCACTTTCATTAAACAAAAATAAAGTTTTTAAACAACAGTACAAACAAAAAGAAACCTGCACCCAAGCAACGCTATCGCTGTGTGATAGCTGAGAGCACAGCCTGCTACCCATACAGAAATAACTTCTATTTCACATATATAAAAAGCAATATATGTTACACTTATATGCTGTTATTTCTCTTTATTTGTTTTTATGTGTACACATATATGTTTATACATACATTATATACAGATTGTTTATGAAATTGGTCAGATTTTTTTAGCATTTTCAATATAAGAATTGCATGTGTTAGTATACAGTATTTAGCATATATTGCTCTCTATATGTGTTTTTTATACTTCAAGTCTTTATATTTTTTTAATATATAATGAAAATATACCCCTTCATTTGGTGAATGTTTTATACAAATGACTACATATGTTCATATATTATCCATTGTCCAATTAAGAAAAATTAGAAAATTAATATTAGAATATATACACAATTTATATAACACATGTATATACTTACAAACTGTAATCAGAATATAAAATCCCTAGGATTTCGTCATTTTGATATTTGGAATCAGTGCATTAAATCACATTTTTGTATATAAACGTGTACAATATTTTTGTGAACATTTTTAACGTATTTATTGTTTACTCTGTCTGTCTATATATACACACACACATTCATTTATCTTTTCATGGCACACAAATCAAGTTTGAGATCATTAATTTGGATAATGCATGTTCCCGTCTTGTTTATACTGTATTGTATGTTCTTTAGGAGGCAGTATGGTCCAGTGGTTACACTCCAGCACTTGTAACCAGAAGGTCACTGGTTCAAATCCCACCTCTACCACTGACTAAATCACGGTATGACCCTGAGCAAGTCACTTAACCTCCTTGTGCTTCATCCTGTAGAAGAGATGTTAAATCTAAGTGACTCTGCATATAATGCACAGTTCACAGCCTACCTCTCTAAATGCTTTGTGATGGTAGTCCACAATGAAAAGCATTAATAAAGATATTATTACATAAAATGGCATACATTTATAATATTAAAAATATGTATTCTTTCCATATGGGTACTCTCAGCCTTTACTCCTAAACTACCTCCTTAAATGGAGCATTTGGTCCTCTTCTACGTGTGTGATCATTCACCAATTAGCACTTAATTATCTAATTTGGGAATGGCCACATTCTAGACATTTTTGCAGAGATAGGATTTTAACCCCATCCCTGACAACCTTAAATAACACACTATTTACATGTAGGGCTTCTGCCCTGCCACAGTTTTACTGTTGTTAATGAGCATAATGTAAGACCATTAAAACAGTGCTCACAGTGCTAGATAAAAAGGGTCTCCAACACAAGCAGAAATACTGACACCCAAAACAAACACTGTGCTTCCTGCACTCGTAGCAATTGTTTTAGTTTTCTTGTACTTTTTTACTTTCGTTTTACCTCACTCTTGCAAACATTACTCCTCTTTGAACACCCCACCCCAAACACACAAACAGGTTAATGTGCACATGGCAATCTCCGAAATAACAACAAATTAATTCATTTGAAGATGGCCACATTCTGCACTGGGTCTTTAAATCTGCGTGGTCTACAACAACTCTTAATTAATTCGCGAGAGTCAAGCTGCTACCATCGCCTCTGCCAAACCAAACACCCAAGAACATAAACAATGCATTGTAAATCATAACAATACGTCCCCCCATTCCCAATAAACACCAAACACACAATCCATTTATCAGCAGGGTTTGACCATGCCCCCTATTTACGTGCAGGGCTCTTGTGTCCTGCCACACATTTTCCTATTTTCGGGAGACCCGCCTCCAGCTATTCTTTGTTAATGTTTATAATTTGTAATTTTAAGTATCCCTTTGTTTTCAAAGGGATACTTAAAATGACACTACATCAACTGAGTTTTATCATGGTGCACTGAACTACTACCTGCCCAGAAAGAATGAAGATGCCCATTCCGGTACAGCAGCCGAAAATTAAACATATTGTAGCAATTTCGGTTAACACAGGCAGGTGCATCACACAGGCAGGGCGAGGCAATCCACACACAGGAGGAGGTTGGGCGCGAACCCGAGACCTTTTGCACTGAAACCTAGCTCCGATACAGCTGTACAAAAGAGCCGGCTCCTTTTCTTTGTTCTGTTCTCCTTCTTTCAGTCCGACCCTGGTATCCAGCTCCTACTCCCTTTTATAGGGGAGCTGGAGGGAGGAAGCACCCGCTCCAGCCAATCTGGAGCTAGATACCTCACCAGCTGGAAAGCCCCAAGCTGGAAAGTCCCAGGCTGGTAAGTCCCAGACCGGAAAGTCCCAGGCTAGAATGTCCCAAGCCCTGGATTGTCTCGCCCTGTGTGATGCACCTGTCTGCGGGAAAAGAGGTACGCTACATTGCTTTTAGAAGTGGGATGCATGTACCCCGGAACGCACTCGTTGGACTGTAGCCTGGTGATCAAGTCCGGAGCAGACTTGAGGCTGGCAGGGGAGAGTGTAGTGTGCAAAGGAGAAGGCAGTAGTAGGGCTGGTAGATGACGTAATCACACACAAAGACATAAGCCCGATATATCCTCCTTGCAAAGCAGCTGGCTTTTTTGTACAGCGGTATCAGCACTATGCTTTTGTGCAAGTTTCGCGGTCACCCTCCACCTGTGTGTGGATTGCCACGCACTGTGTGATGCACCGGCCTGCCTTAACCACGATCGCTACAATATCACCAGTCTCAGGGATAGACTGGAGTTGCCTGAAGTTCTTTATAATGCCGAAAAAGTACTGAAAGTTATTTCAAATCCAGCAAGTCCAATATGTCCTACAGATATTTTTATAACTTATATGGACATGATATTGGCTCTTAAAGTGACTGCTAAGAAAGGCCTTGATTCTGAATATGTCTGTAACTTAGATTTAAAGAATTCAGTATAATAAAAGATGGGCTATGATTATAATGACTTCTAGCAACCAGCATGGAATGTTGTTTTTCAAGCATTTTGATGTCATCATACATTTTCGTATTATAGTTTTCTATATATTGGAAATGCAAGTGTGGAACGTCTGAAAGAGGCAGGCCACTGCCAGTTTGGTATGATTAATATTGTTCTATGGGTCAAAATGCATCAAATTCAAGGGACAAATTGAGGAATAATCCTCTTACTGAGACAGAAATACACTTCCTCGCCTCCTGTAATCCCATGCTAGTATAACCCTCCCACCCCCTTCCCCCCAAATGTGCAAAATGTCTGCAACTGTGGCTGATAAATCATTGAGCAATAAATCCTTAGTTTACAGTTCTTAAGATTATAGTATTGAATAATATTGTTGAAAAATATTTTAATATAACATACTTCTGTTATAATAATTATAGTAGTTATAGCCTTTCTTTGAAAATTAATTGATTTGAATTTAAGATGTACATCTTTTACCAGCAACATATTACTGTGTAGCAAGTTTGCATTATGAGGGAATCTTAATAGAAACATTTAACAAATAATCATGTGTAACCATCCTTGGATATATAAAGAAAAAGAGATGGACCACTAGAATGCTCCTGTTATATCTAGCGTGCCATCTGTTTTAGTTGTAAATGTAACCATTGTGTAAACCTAAGATTTGTATGTTGCTCATTTATGTTCATTGAAAATGCCTGCTCTTTTATTTATTTATTCATCTAAATTATTTTACCAGTTGCAGCTGGTTTTCATGAGTGACCTGGAACAAGGAAGGTTACACATTCATAGAACAAGTTTCAAGAAAAGACAACAAACAATACCTTCATTGGATTGAGATCAATCAAAGTTGCCCCTATTGTTTCTACTAACTTGGCTTGTGTTTTTGATGCAAGTTCAATCTGCTTTTATTGTGCCTGAAAAACACAAGCCAAGTTAGAAAAAACAATTGGGGCAACCATGACCCCACCACTGACAGCTAGGTCACTCCCACATCCACTGCCCTGCTTATTTACAAACAGTGGTATTAAATAAGTGGCCATTTTTAACATAAATTGATGCACATGTGAAAACATGAATTTATTCTTTTTCTTTTGTATCTACTATCTACAATTTGAACTGGATTGAGCTGGTAGTGTAGCGTGCATGGGGTAGGGGTCAAGGCTGGTAGGTAAGGATATAGGCCCGATACCAGTTCCTGCTAGCGAGCCAGCTCTTTTGTACAGCGGTATCAGGGCTATACTTCAGAGAGGGAGGTCCCGGATTCGCCTGTGAGAGGCCTCTGTTTGTGGAACCACGGTTTGCCACAGTATTTCATGGCAGCAAAGATTAATCCATTAGTGCCACACAATTATTATTAGAAACCCAAGATGGAATTGTTTTCCTGTAACTCGCAGAAGAGGCGCGTCTATTCTTTTTTCATAATACATGGATACCCTTGTGATGCTAATATTAAAGAAGATGAGGTTCAGCAGTACAGTTGGGTTTTTTTTAAAATAAATGTTTCAGAGCTGTACAGATGTTCTATGACGTTATCCATTAGTGCTTCAGTGCTTCATCTCTGAGATACGAATGTACCAGTTTTACATCTTTTTTAACCTGTTCTCATTTTGTTGATCATTAATGAACATTTCTGTACTGTGGGTGTTGTCGAGTGATTGAAAATGAGACATTTTATGTTTAATTGAAAATGATGGGCTTGAGGAGTCGAATGTTTCAAGGTTCAAGTATGTTTTCCTCTAGAGGAATTATCACTTTTTGAAGTCACTACTGTGGTATTATGACTTTTTTTGCGAATGGCTCAGGATGCAAATATAGCCTTTATCCATGTATTATATATACTGCCCGCCCCCTGTGTATATACTGTATCTGTATATGGGTGCTGTTATTATTTATTATTATTTTTAGTTTATGTATATATGGCAGATGAAAAGCTGACGCCATTATTTGTTATTGTTTTAGTTTTTTGAACTACCTTGTGGGAATGCGTGACTGAATAGCTGCATAATATAAATCCATAAAGTAAATCCGTGCAGAATGTGACAGAGGGGTTAACAAGATAATTAATGGCTGGTTAATCCCTCGGTCACCACTATCAAAACCTTCAGCTTTGGCTGCAACGGGAGGAGAGAGGAGAGAATGAGCGAATGCTACCGACCATCGAAAAAGATACTCATCACAAGAAAACATATTCGTGTTTGTTTTATTTGGCCAACACAGCTTTTCTTTTTTGTGTTTTCCGTTTAACTGTTTGTTTTCATTGTTTAATTAAATCCAATGCACTCAGTTTCAGCATCCATACCTGTTTTTGTTGTTGCCCTTCTTCCTGGTCCGTGACATCACCGCAGCTACGCCCTGCAACCACTCTGCCACATATGGTGTCCTGCATGGGATAAATGCCTTCAGCAGCCGGACCAGGAAAAGCAAAGTGCGTTTTTTTTTTTAGAAAGTGTTTTTTTGTTTTGTTTTTGGGGTAATAATAATAATAATAATAATAATATAATAATAATAATAATAATAATAATAGAATGGGAGGAAAGAGGAAGATGGGCAGAAGGCACCAAAAACCTCCCCAGCGTCTAGCGCCCAGGAAGGGCTGTTGGGATGAATACTACCGCCTGATGGAGATGGTGAGTTGGTTGGTGCCCAATAAGGAGGAGAGGGGCCATTCAACCCTCAACTGAACCTGGCCAGGAAAGGAGGAGGGATGACAGGAGAGCATCTGGAAGGCTTGCCTCAGCATGCTCGAGGCCGAGAACCTGTTCCATACCTGCGGGGAACAGGGCCACTGGGTGGTTGGCTGCCCTGTGCAGGAGGAGGAGGAGAAGAAGGAACTAGCGCCCAGACAGGGGGACAGGGATCGCACCGCTCCCAGACAGGGAGACCGCGAGCCCCCCGTGCCCAAGCAGGGGGACCGCGAGCATCCCGTGCCCAAACTGGGGGACCGTGGGAATCCAAAGTCCGAGAGGGAACTGTTTCAATCTCCACCAGCAGAGGAAGAATGCCTGCTGCCTCCACTTCCACAGGAGAGGAAGAATGCCTGCCGTCCCCACCTCCACCAGCAGAGGAAGAATGCCTGCTAGTTTCACCTTCAGAGCTGCACCAGTCCCCTGCAAGTGAGAGACAGCCGCACCAGTCCCCTGCAAGAGAGAGACAGCCGCATCAGTCCGCTGCAATAGAGGGAGAGCCGCACCAGTCCCCTGCAATAGAGGGAGACTGCACGCTGCTCCCACCTTAGTCACCAGGAGACTACACGCTGCTCCCACCTTCATAGCCCGTTGACTACACACTGCCCCCATCTTCATTGCCAGGAGACTACGCACTGCCCTCCACCGCTTCCACCACCAGGAGGAGAGCAGCAGGAGCTGCCTCTGCCTCCGCCACCTCCACCGGCAGGAGCAGAGCAGCAGGAGATGCCTCTGCCTCCGCGACCTTCATTGTCAGGTGCAGAGCAGCAGGAACTGCCTCTGCCTCCACCACCTCCGCCAGCAGATGGTGAATACCTGCTGGTTCCGCCTCCACCACCGTGGGAGGACTGCTTGCCGCTCCCATCTCCACCACCAGAGGAGCTGGAGCTACCTCCACCATCCAAGGGAAGGCACTGCAGCAGAGTTTGCCACCGCCCGGGGATGCCTTCATGTCACCGCCAGGGGATGCCTTCATGTCACCATCATCTTCATTCTGAGATTCTAATCTGGAGCTCAGAAATTTTTTTGGTTTCTTGTGAGTGTAACGCTCATTGTGGTCCCTATTGGCAAAAGGAAGTATGGTTTCCTTTCTCTATACTGGTCAATGAGAGTAACACTATTTGTGAGAGAGAGACAAGCACGACCAGAGCCCTAGAGAAAGACCCACATCACCAGAGCCCTAGAGAGAGAGAGACCTGCACCACCAGAGCCCTAGAGAGAGAGAGCCCCACAAAACCAAAGCCCTAGAGAGAGAGAGACCCACACCACCAGAGACCTTGAGAGAGAGAGTCCCACACTGCGAGAGCCCTAGAGAGAGAGAGCCCCACACTGCCAGCAACCCAGAGAGAGAGCCCAGCCTCACCGCCCTAGAAAGAGTGCCCCACGCTACGGCTGCAGCACCCAGCCCTCGCCAAACAGCAGCCAGGTTCCGAGGTCTTGGGCCGGTGTGGTGACCCTCTACCTTTCAGGACGTGGCTTGTCCCTCACAGAGCCAGTTTCCTGGTTTCTCTGGAATAGTCTGCTGATTGTTGAAGCGGAACATCTCATTCTCCAGGCAATTTCTCTCACAGACAGGCCGACTTCAATCATGCTGATAGCAACCAGGCAATGTTCATTACTCAAGCGCGGCACGGTTGTATCGTTCACTGTTCTTGCATTAATTAAAATCATATCTTTTCGAATGGCTATTTATAGAGATTCTTAATCAACTAATTTTGGCAATTTTAACTCAACTCAAATAACAAACACATTTTTATGAAATGACATGACTTGAGCTCAGTATTTTGTTATCCCAAGGAACAATACTACTCAAACAAACAACAAACCTATCTGCTCACTACTTAAAATGCAAATAACATTATGTATGTGCCCAATGAGCTAATGATGTAAAACTTAGACTGTTGGGTTTTCATCGTGCATCAGTATATATACTGTGTGTGTGTGTGTGTGTGTGTGTGTGTGTGTGTGTGTGTATATATATATATATATATATATATATATATATATATATATATATATATACAGTGTCTTGCAAAAGTATTCAGACCCCTGACCAATTCTCTCATATTACTGAATCACAAATGGTACACTGAAATTTTGTTCTGTTTGATATTTTATTTTTAAACACTTAAACTCAAAATCAATTATTGTAAGGTGACATTGGTTTTATGTTAAAAATATTTTTAAGAAAAATAAAAAACTGAAATATCTTGCTTGCATAAGTATTCAACCCCCACACATTAATATTTGAGTTTTGGCCAAAAAGCTCTATCTTGGTCTCATCTGATCACAAAACCTTTTCCCACATCGCAGCTGGGTCACTCTCATGCTTTCTGGCAAACTCCAGATGTGCTTTCAGATGGTACTTTTTGAGTAACGGCTTCTTTCTTGCCACCCTCCCATACAGGCCAGTGTTATGCAGAGCTCTTGATATGGTTGACTGGTGCACCATTACTCCACTCCCAGCCACTGAACTCTGTAGCTCCTTCAAAGTGATTGCTGGCCTCTCTGTGGCTTCTCCCACAAGTCTCCTTCTTGTTTGAGTGCTGAGTTTTGAGGGACGGTCTTTTCTTGGCAGTGCCTGGGTGGTGTGATGCAGCTTCCACTTCCTGATTATTGATCCAACTGTGCTCACTAGGATATTATTTTGTACCCTTTCCCTAATCTATGCATTTGTATCACTTTATCTCTAACTTCTGTAGAATGCTCTTTGGTCTTCATTTTCCTTCAGATTCACAGCCTTACCAATGATCCTTCAACAGTGGGGTTTTTATCCAGAAAATGTGACAGCAACTTTAATGGTTCGCAGGTGGAGGCCAATGGTAAGGTAATTGTGCCCTCGTTAGGGCAATTTCTTTCATTGGTGCAAACTGGGAGCTTCCACAGCACAGGGGTTGAATACTTATGCAAGCAAGATATTTCAGTTTTTTATTTTTCTTAAAAATATTTCCCAACATAAAACCAATGTCACCTTACAATAATTGATTCTGAGTTTCAGTGTTTAAAAATAAA